>NW_024412405.1:20356366-20363759 GCF_014898765.1 Herpailurus yagouaroundi
AAAGAAAGAAAGAAAGAAAGAAAGACTCTTTTGGCTTAGAGTTTACCCAAATCTCAGAAATAGCAGAATTCCTCATGTGGTTCTCTTATCTTTTAATGTTATCAAATAATGGCATATACATTAGAGATTTCCTCCTCTTCCTTCTCCTCCTTCTTCCTTTCCTCTTTCTCTTCCTTCTTTATTTCACACATAGAGAACAGTTCCTACCAGTACATTAGCTGCACAATTGTACCAGCAGACCTAACCTCTAGATTCTCTTAGAGAGACTGTTATGATATTTGTCAAAAACGCATCATCTTGGGAGTGTGAGGATTGTCAAAGAGGTGGTAAGTGACTGTGAACTGGCCTCTAGGAACCCACAGGATGTCTGTGTTTGACCTTTGCCAATCATATTCAAAAGCAACCCGGGAAGCCTGATGTACTTGTCTCTACAATGCAGACAATTTTCACTTTTCTAGCCTTTGCTTCATTCTGCCTAGGAATAAAGGAGTATAAAGAGGAACAATCTCTCTGATAAGAATCCAGATGCTCAACCAGCATTTCTTCTCAGCGTATCCCTTCTCTATGATTGCTGTTCCATGTAATATTTGTACTTTAGCATCATGAAAAAAGGAGAAAATCTTTTATTCTACGTTAGGTCACATTTTATGTTGCGTTTTACTGGATTTGGTTTAATCAGCAGTTGCTGATGAATTTGTTGTACAAAAGTAAGAGATGTAGTAGTCCTAATCCCATCTCCCCTCCACTTGCATATGAAATAAATATTTGCCATATCTCAGTTTCATGTGTTGTCAGTTGTTTGTAAGAGTGTCTTGACTACCTCTCCTGACCAATAACATGATTTCATTTTTATTTTGAAAACTATGGAGGGGGGACAAAAGAAAAAATGAAGCCAAGTTACTGATAAAAAAGTTGTGGAATACGTTATGAAAACAATCTTAGGTCAACAAAGATGGTGACTCACACAAGTTTTGAAAACAAAAGGCTTTGCTTAAACTTGGGAACTTTTATTCATCTATTAGAATAGAGTTTTAGTGCAATTCCTTAGTTGAACTTCTCTGAAACCCCAGATGATATTATATTACACTCTTTAATAAGTACCCAGGATGCTTCAAATTTATTGATTACATTCAAAATAGTTTATGTAATGTCTATATTTCCCACTAGAAGAATTTCTGCATGAAAGAGAAAATATTTACCTCTAGTGTTCAGAAAAAGACCTGCACATACTAAATACTAATTAAACACTTCCTGATATGCTAATTATTCATTCATTCACTCATCAACTCCACAGATTTTATTAAGCATCTGCTGTTGTGGAACTTACATATTCTAGTAAGAGATCAGACAATAAAAACGTGTAAGTAAATTATCCATTTCATTAATAGGAGAGAAATGTTAACAGGGAAAAGGAAAAAAATAGAACAGGTTAAGGATTAAGGATGCTCGTATAGGGAGTCCAGTAAGATAGGCCTCATAAAGAGACTGTGAATAGAACAAATCCGAAGGAAGGAAGCTAGATTTCCACTCAAATTTCTAAATGAAAACTACTCCAGGCAGAGAAAAAACAGGAAACATCTAATATATTCAAGGAACACAAATTACTTTTGTTGAAATATTATCGGAAATATAGATATATTTGTACTTTATCTCCCCTTCCTAAAAAGTCTTTGTGTTTGTGGGGTTTATTTTATTTTTTGGATGGCTTTACGGATTACCCATGAAATATTTTCACAGTTATGATGACAGGAATCCAAATACTGTCTTTTGACACCAGAGATCTGTTTTCCGACAGAGACATTCATTCCTTCCATCTGAAACGACCATGGAGAAAATAGAGTTGAGGTGTAATAGAGCTTAAAATCAACTTTATTAAATTGAATTTCTCCAGAATTGAGAAGACATCTCACTTTTTCTATCGCCTTCAGGTAAACACTTCCAAAGTGGTATTTTAATAACCATTTAAGCACACAAGGACAGCTGTTCAGGTGGTCTCAGAGAGGATGAAAAATTGCATATGTCATCTGCCAGAGCAGATACTAAATTACCTTGGCCTACAGAAACTTTTTATTTGCCTAGAAGGTATTTATTTTCCCACTTGAGGTGTTGGAAAAACAATGGTCCAAACTTCCTATGACAGAAAATATATCAGTGAAAACTCAGCATCAGTTTCTTTTATTATATACTGTTACTAGTGGCTGAAACTTTCTATGATAGAACATCAGTGAAAATAACATCGCTTTCATCTTTTACCAGATTCTCCTTTGCTACGTTTCTGTGCTTACTGGTAACATATGCCAAGGGTTTGATCATTTTCTTAATATGCATTTCTTTAGCATTTCACAGCATATATTCAATCAAAACAACACATAGTTCACAGAGATTTAAATTACGTATTTTCTTCTCAAAGTTTGCTTAACTCATACATCGTATGTTACTTTTCTAATACTTTTTTTTCTTAGACATATTTCAATATAATCAATTTACTGAGCTTTGTTATTGTGCTCAAAAATGATTAATTAAAGATATTACTTCAGTATTACACCTAACATTAAATATCAGTGAGAATACCTTAGAAAATTTGTGGAGATTTATGACAGTAGAGGAAAAAGAATGAATACAACAGTATAATTATTTTTGTTACTTATTAAAATGCTTCTCAGTGTTATACATAATTCTCCATGGGAAGCAAATTTTTATTTTACATAAAAATGTTAACCAATAGTGACTTTTTGAAATAAGAACGAGGACAAAATACCTCATACTCATCAGGATAGCCAATATCAAAATAACAAGTGTCAGTGAAGGTGGGGACAAATTGGAATACTTGAACACAGCTGATGGGAATGTAAAATGGTATAGCTGCTGTGGAAAACAGTAAGAAATTTCCTCAAAACTTGAAAATGGAATTAACACATGATCTAGCAATTATACTTCTAGGTATATACCTTATATACTTTCAAATGATTGAAAGTAGGGTCATATATATATATATATATATGAATGAAGGGGCAGAGGGAGAGAGAGAGAGAGAGAGAGAGAGAGGGAGAATCTTAAACAGGTGCCATGCTCAGCACAAAGCCCAACACAGGGCTCAATCTCACGACCCTGGGATCATGACCTTAGCCCAAATCAAGAGTTGGATGCTCAATCCACTGAGCCACCAGGCACCCCCCTCAAAGAGATGTTTGTATGCTCATATATATAAAAGCATTGTTCAAATAAGCTAAAATGTAGAAGTAGCCCAAATGTCCATTGATGGATGAATGGATAAACAAATGTATATATACAAAAATCTATATATGCAAAATGGAATATTATTCAGCTTTAAGAAGGTAGGAAATTCTAACAAATAGCACAACATGCATGAAGCTTATGGACATTATGCTAAGTGAATGAAGCCAGTCGATACAAGACAACAACTGCATGATTCCACTTACATGCAGTATACAGAGTAGTCAAATTTATACAGACAGAAATAAGAATGGTTACGAGGGGCTGGGGGAAGGGAGACTGCAGAATTTTCATCAGTTTTACAAGATGAAAAAAGTTCCAGAGACGGATGGCAGTGATGGCAGCACAGCATCATGAATGCATTTAATATCTCTAAATTGCACATTTAAAGTGGCAAATTTTGGGGCTGCCTAGGTGGCTCAGTGGGTGGGGCCTCTGACTTCTTCGGCTCAGGTCATTATCTCGTGGTTTGTGTTGAGCCCCACATTGGGCTCTGTGCTGACAGCTCAGAGCCTGGAGCCTGCTTCAGATTCTGTGTCTCCCTCTCTCTGCCCCTCCCCTGCACACACAGTCTCCCTCTCTCTCTCTCTCTCTCTCTCTGTCTCACTCAAGAATGACTAAACATTAAAAAAAAATTGTTTTTAATGGTAAATTTCGTGGCACCTGAGTGGCTCAATCGACTGAGCATCTAACTTCAGCTCAGGTCATGACCGCACTGTTCCTGAGTTTGAGCCCTACATTAGGCTTTCTGCTGTCAGCATAGAGCCTGCTTTATATCCTTTGTCCCCCCTTTCTCTGCCCCTCCTCTGCTCATGCTGTCTCAAAAATACACAAAAACATTTTTTAAAATGGTGAATAATTTTATGTTATATATATTTTCCCATATTAAAAACAATTGAAAACATAGATTAATATGAATCTAAGATAGAAATTTTGACTAAATTGTAAACACACTGAGCAATATTATCATATTAGTGTCAAAAACTGACAATAAGATACCATCTCTGCTCCCCAGAATCTTAGCATCACATTGATTAATTAGGGTCCATACATAACAAGAAAAATGATGATATTTTTAATGTGAATATATATGTGTGTTCACCATTGACTAAGCTTCATTATGGAATTATAAATTATGATTATGTTTGATAAGTAATCTGATAATGAGAAAAAATATTATAGCTGTATGCACCTTGAAAATTTCAAATCCTATTTTGGCTTTTTCACTTAAAAATTTTTGTAAGTTTATTTATTTATTTTGAGAGAGAGAGAGAGAGAGCACAAGCGGAGAGGAAATAGTGAGGGAGAGGGAGAGAGAGAATCCGAAGCAGGCTCTGCACTGACCGTGCACTTGAACCATGAGGGTCTTGAACTCATGAACTGTAGGATCATGACCTGAGCTGAAATCAAGAGTCAGTCACTTACCTGACTGAGCCACCCAGGAGCCCCTGGCTTTTTCATTTTTAGTGGTTAAAAAGAGGTGTTATATAAAAATGTATATATTCCTTAATTTTGTCTTCTAAACCAAAGTCCTTCTGGGAGGAAAAAAGCAGGTGTGGCCAAGGTCTCCTTTTGGATTTACACCACACATATTCAGGGCTATCAAAAAAAAATTTTTTTTTTCCTTGTGATGACTTTTATTCAATGAGCATGTTGAAGGAGGTCATTGAGAGGTCGTGGCCGCAGGTCGACCTGCGAGTCCATCCGGGCAATTAATGGGAGGTGCCTCCCTCCCTCCCCGTGGAAGGGATGTTCGCTGCACCCTTCTCGCAGCGGGAGCCGCTTCAAGCCCAGGGCCTTGAGAGAGCAGTGTCTTGTTGAGGCCCCCTGGGCACATACGTAGGGCAGAATCCAGTTGAGGTAGCTTCATGAACCTGTAAGTTGCTGGCGGCGCGCGTGGAGATCTCGTCTCCACGAGATCAGCCTCAGGAGTAAGTTCCCTCCCTTGCTCCTCCTGCCACCTACCGGTCCGCCGGCTGCCTCTTTCTTCCGTGTTTCCGCGGCCTCGGTGGAGGCCAGTTTCAGATTCCAGCGGGAGAGCGCCCAGGGCTGCGAAGCAATAGAGCAAAGAGCAGAATCCTGTCCCCAAGGCTGGTACGTGTAATTTGTAACCGGACGACCGCTAACAGTTTACCAATTTAAACTGTTTTAAAATACATCATCATATTTGTCCGCTTACCTTATACAATCTAAGAACTGCCAAGTGTATGAATTAACTACAAATGCTGTTCGGCTTCTTTCTTTAAAAAAAAAAAAATTTTTTTTTTTTTTTAATTTTTCTTATTTTTTTTAGAGAGAGCGAGTGGGCAGGGGCAGAGACAGAGGGAGACATCGAATCCGAAGCAGGCTCCAGGCTCCCAGCTGTCAGCACAGAGCCTTGATTTGGGGCTTGAACTCATGAACAGTGAGATCATAACCTGAGTCAAAGACCGACGCTTAACTGACTGAGCCGCTCAGGTGCCCCAAGTCTGGCTTCTTTTTTTAGCAGAAAATATGCCACTGCTTTGTTTCCTCCCGTAGAGGCTACATTTCAAGAATTAATTAAGGTGGCCTCCTACAGAGCTGATCCAAACAGCGCACACAGACCCATTTCTTCCACAGTATTCATAGATACCTTTCAAAATTTCCAGAGTTACTCAGGTGATACTTAGGAAACTAATGCTCTTTTAAAAGTCCATATAAGTTTTTATTATGCAAAAGCTTAAATTCTTTTCTTCCAAAAGTGATGAATAAGCAAGTTGAATCATGACCAATAATTTAGGTGAGTTGCTTTAAGTTGAATATAGACTAAATGAACATGGAAAAATATTTTTCATATACTGTATTCATTTATTGAACGACACTGCTTAATTTTGTCTTGGAAAAATACATCTGTGTGTTCATGTAATAAATTAATTCTGATATGTGCTTAAAAATGTTTTCTTACATGGGGTCCTGGGATGGCTCATTCGATTAAGCTTCAGACTTTGGCTCAGGGCATGATCTTGTAGTTTGGGAGTTCGAGCCCAACATCAGGCTGTCTCTGTCTGTTGTCAGTGCAGACCCCGCTTCAGATCCTCTGTCCCCCTCTCTCTGCCTCTTCCCCCCTTCTCAAAAATAAAATACACATTTAAAAATGTTTTATTAAATTAAAATATTATTTTACTGATATAGCTCATACAGAATGTCTATATCTTTTTAATTTGGGAGGTTTGTATCAATCTGTGGCAACCTAGGAAAAAAGAATAAATGTACATTTATACCTCATTTCACATATCTTCATCTCAGCTTTTGATTTCTGTGTAATTCAATAGATAGCTGCAGTTTCCCTATCAATTAGATACATGATGGCTGCATGAATTAGTAATTTCACTTCATCAAATAGAAATTTCTTTTTATTGCATAAGAGGTATAAAGGAGGACTGTTCAGACAAGGTATAGCAGCTTCATTGCATCCTCAGTGACCCTACCTTCTTTTAGCCTTCCATGCCATCATTCTTGGCATGTAGCATTTATCCTCGTTCTTATAAAATGGCTTCTGCATCTCTCGCTATCATACTTGTGCCCCAGAGTAAAAGATAGAGGAAAGACGAAAGGTGATCGTCAAAAGGTGCACATGTATTCCATAGGTCTGCCAGCTCTGATGAGCGAAACGCAAGAGATAAAACAGCTTTTATTATGAGAAAAAATATATGGTAGTCATTTTTAATTTTCTTGAAGCATAAGGGATTGGAATTGAGAACCAGATCATGGGCAGCAGTCCAGAGAGTTAGAAACCTTTTCATTGTAGCTATGAACAGAGCTATAACACCAAAGATAAAAGAGTGAGTAAAGCACTTGTGTTATCCAGAATTAGGAAGAAGGCAAAGAAGAAAGCGACGATTAAACCAGAAAGAATCCATGCCAGAGTTTAAAGTGCACAGAAGTGTAGACTTTGGGAAATCAACATGGAGTAGTGGCTGGTTATAGTGATTGCATCTAAAGAAAACATGAAATAGGAAGACATTCTTTACACTCCATGTACCTTTTAATTTCTTTTGCTGAGAAAGCTGTAGACTAAGTATGAGTGATTCACAACTGTTAAGAAGAAGTGAGAGCAGTTTGTTGCCAGTTAGAGGATTACTGTAAACATTTATTTATTTATTTATTTATTTATTTATTTATTTATTTATTTATTTAT
>NW_024412405.1:20363769-20422388 GCF_014898765.1 Herpailurus yagouaroundi
TATTTATTTATTTATTTATTTATTTATTTATTTATTTATTTATTTATCTTGGCTGGAGTATATGAGGGCCTTTTAGAATTACATCTAATACAGAAACTCCAAAGCATTCAGTGCACATTTAAAGAAACCATAGACTTGCTGAGTCCTATGTTGAGGGATTTCACCTGTGTAAACACAGTAGGGGGATATTATATTGGTCCCACTAGTCTATTGAGCCTCCTGCTGTGTCAACCCAACTGTGGCAAGGCTTTTATGGATTAGTATATCCCAGAATGTTTGGCTGGAGAAAAATTAACTGGCTAAAACAAAACATCCCAAGAGGTTCTAAACACAAAACTGAATTTTGAAGGGACTCTCAATTTGTCTCTCTTTGTATATATGTGTATGTGTGTGTACGTATATATGTGTATATATTTCTATCTTTAACTTTTTTTAACATTTATTTATTTTTAAGAGACAGAGACAGAGTGCAAGCGAGGGAGGGACAGAGAGAGAGGGAGACACAGAATCCAAAGCAGGCTCCAGGCCCTGAACTGTCAGCACAGAGCCGGACGGACGCGGGGCTTGAACTCACGAACTGTGAAATCATGACCTGAACTGAAGTCGGACACTTAACCGACTGAGCAACCCAGGAGCCCCTATATTTCTATCTTTAAAAGGAATAATTGAACTCTTATTTCAATTAAATAGCTTACAGAAAGTGCTAGCGAAGTTCTATCCCATAGTAAGTACTTGCTCAAAAGTAGCTCACATGAAAAAAAAAAAAAGGATCATTTTCCTTCAAGAACAAAATACATTTATACATACAATTGTTTTCCAAGAGTTTAAGTTAGAAGGTGCTGTTTTATACATCACTGATTTTCAAAATTTGGAGCTTCAAAACCCTTTTGTAAAAACTATTTTATGGAGACTTTCAGTGTCAAAAAAGGGAAAAGAACTGTTCTAATTAAAACAAAAGTCTGGAACCATGCCTGCTCTGTCCCTCAATAATGCCTTCGAGACTCCTGGGGCAACTCTTAGTGGCTCTAGGAGTCCTCAAGCACATTAAATCTAACAGAACAGGCCATGCAGAAAATGATCCTTCTAGTTTTAAAGTAATATTTCAAATTTGGAATATTCTTGTCTGTCTATATTGTACATTGCTCGATGATAATAAATTATGAACAGCAGCTGCTTCCTGTTCTGTTTTAAAAGGTAGTTTTACTGAAATTTCCTGCTGTAATATATTTAAGAAGACTTTGAGCTGGTGAGAACCAAGCTATTAAATTAGGCTATTGGTCTACACTCCTCTGTTCAAATTTATTACAATGAGTCACTTCTAGTACATCTGTTCTTTTGTACAGCCCTCTCCATTCTCCTCATACACTAATCTGGGGATTAAAGTGTCATTCTTCAATTATTTTCATTTGGATTCTTATTCAGCATTTTAAATCTAGAGCAAGCGGCATAGACACAAAATTGGATTATTTGGAATTTGTGTCAGGGATGGTGTCTGGTGCCAGAGCCCAAAAGTAGCACTTGTAAAGAAGCAGTGGCTTCTTTAGACCATGATTCATCTGGGACCTGGCCTTACTTCTCATATATTTTCCAAGCTTGGCTTAATGTTCTAATCATTGATTTTATAAACTGAATAATAAATTCTCATGGATTCCATTTTTGAAATAATAACAAAGTCAGACCTGGTTTCTCAGAACCTGATTGGTTCCTTAACCTTTATGTGTATAAACTCATAAACTCATACACACACACTTCTGTGCTCATACAACCATTTAACTATGGGGTTATTCTAGAGATCACTGGTTAGAATACAATTCCTATATTTTACTTCATTGATTCTATCAGGTTCTCGATACCTGATTTTGGCTAATAATACTAATTTAACTTTAATAGTAGATGGTATAAATTTCTAAAGTTGATGGGTTACATAAAGTTTTAATTTGCTAACTGAATAATTGTGTTAAATACTGATGCTTCTAATATATACATTGAGTTTCTACCTCATACTATTAAATGCATAAATGCTCCCAATTTGTAGCTTAAGGGAGCATACATTTTGAAATCATTTTGAGGGGCGCCTGGGTGGCTCAGTTGGTTAAGCGGCCGACTTCGGCTCAGGTCATGATCTCGTGGTCAGTGAGTTCAAGTCCCACGTCGGGCTCTGTGCTGACAGCTCAGAGCCTGGAGCCTGTTTCAGATTCTGTGTTTCCCTCTCTCTGACCCTCCCCCGTTCATGCTCTGTCTCTCTCTGTCTCAAAAATAAATAAACGTTAAAAAAAAATTGAAATCGTTTTGAAGAGTAATACCTTTAAAATGTATTCCCTTAAGACTTAAAATGTGAAATTTGTCTATTTTTTCAGCTGTTTTAAGTTGACAGCAAAATTTAATGGAAAGAAGAGTTCCTACATATCTCTTGCCCTGATAACATTCACCAGAGTGGTACATTTGTCACAATTGATCCACCAGCATTAACACATCATTATTACCCACAGTCCATAGTTTACCTTAGAATTCACTCTTGATGTTACATGTTCTATGATTTTTTTCACAAATCTCTTATGACATGTATACAATTATCGTGTCCTACAAGATAGTTTCACTCCCCTAAAAATACCTTATTCCCTACCTACTCATTTCTCCCTCCACACAAACCCCTCATACTTGCTAATACATTTACTGTCTCCACAGTTTTGCTTTTTCTAGAATGTCATATAGTTGGAATGATACAGTAAGTAGATTTTTCTGATTGCTTTCTTTCACTTAGTTATAAGCATTTAAATTTCCTCCATGACTTTTCATGGCTCAATAGCTCCTTTCTTTTTACCCATGAATAACATCCCGTTGTACAGATGTATCACAGTTGATTTATCCATTTACCTACTGAAGGACATCTTAGTTGCTTCTAAGTTTGGAAATGATGAATAAACTGCTAGGAACATACAAGGGCAGGCTTTTATTTAGACGTAAGTTTTCGACTCATTTTTTTTTTTTTAATTTTTTTTTCAACGTTTATTTATTTTTGGGACAGAGAGAGACAGAGCATGAACGGGGGAGGGGCAGAGAGAGAGGGAGACACAGAATCGGAAACAGGCTCCAGGCTCTGAGCCATCAGCCCAGAGCCCGACGCGGGGCTCGAACTCATGGACCGCGAGATCGTGACCTGGCTGAAGTCGGACGCTTAACAGACTGCGCCACCCAGGGGCCCCTCGACTCATTTGGATAATACTGAGGAGCACAATTGCCAAATTGTATGGTAAGGGTTTGTTTAGTTTTACAGGAAACTGTGAAGCTACCTTTCAAGTGGCCATAGTAGTTTGCATTCCCACCAGCAGTGGATGAGAGTTCCTGCTGCTCCACCTTCTCCCCGCATTTGGCATTGTCAGCATTATGGATTTTAGCCACTCTGCTATCGTTGTCCATTTTGAACTATGTTGTTTTTCTGATGCATTGCTGTTACTTTTCTGTTATTTTGGTTTGTTCTTCATAAAAAGATATCAATAATGTCTAATCAGAAAATATATGACAAAAGTCCCATTTTCATGAATGTATCAAAATATTACCGTGATTTGCCTAAGAAATTTCCCAGTGATTATTTCTTGTGGATGGTCTTAATCTCCTTATTGCTTCTTTCCCTGAAGAGAGCAATCACTGTGGTTTTCTTCCCTTAAATTATGTTCAATAAAGATAATCATCTTTATTGAAAATAATCTTCCAGTCTTTCTCTGGGGAATGTAAGCAGGTTAATTTCTTGCTTAGCATATATCGATTCTTTTACTGTGGTAGATACTGTTGGTTGCTTTCCTGGCTTTCTCTCTTCCTCACCAACTGACTCCTGATTTTGCTTAGGTGGCAAATGACCAGCCCTAGGGAAGAATCTAGGGAAGTCACACCATTTTGTCTCTACTTGGAGCCCTGGAACTTATGCTACTCAGTTCTACCAAAGTGGAGAGGTAAGACATAGTCCATGATGCCTTAAAAAATATTTTGTTTCTTGATAAAAATAGAGATAGATGGGGGCGCCTGGGAGGCTCAGTCGGTTGAGCGTCCAACTTCAGCTCAGGTCATGATCTCACCACTTGTGAGTTTGAGCCCCGCGTCGGGCTCTGTGCTGACAGCTCAGAGCCTGGAGCCTGCTTCGGATTCTGTGTCCTGCTCTCTCTGCCCCTCCCTCGCTCGTGCTCAGTCTCTCTCTCTCAAGAATAAATAAAACATTAAAAAAAATTAAACATAGAAATAGATGGAGAGAAGTTCCTTTGGTTGTCTTCTTTCTGAATGGGTCTATGAGAATATGATAACTGGAGCAATGGCAGCTACCTTGTGACAATGAAGAAAGAAGTAACATGTTGAAAATGCAGATGGAAAGATGAGAAGAACTTGTTTTTTTAATGTTATTTTTGACTTCTAGAATTGCTCACAGTACCAACTATTTCCAGGCTGTTTGCTTTGTGAGATACTTAATATTAAAGACACTGTGATCTGGTATTTTACTTGTAGCCAAACAGATCCTAACTGAAACTGTCCTCAAAATGGAAGACTTAGTGTGAATGGCCATGCCCATGTCTTTGAAATATTGCCAACATTATTTACATTACAAAAAGATGGCAACTGGCTTTCTTGCAGTCCAATTAAGGTCTAAACATGTCATGTACAGGGTACTGGATATTACTTAGTTACACATTTTGCCTCCTCTCAAAATTCATATTTATAAGAATAAATACTTATATATTTATATAAATAATATTTATATTCAAAGCAACTTTTTGTTTGTATTTTGCAATTGTATCTTTATCTTATCTCAAGCCACTTTAAATAGAAAAGAAAAACTCACAATATATTCAGATACCTACATCATCTGTCAAATTGTACCCCCAAATTAGAAAATATAAGACAAAAGTTCATAATATCTCTAAGTAAAATTTCTAATATATATGGTTTTTCTTCTTTGTTTTCTGTCTTGTAATACTTATTTTTAGTCTTTGAGTAGAGCCAAATGGATTATACAGTTCCTTCTTCTTGATGATCAGCAACCTCTACCCAGCCTACCACGAAACAACTCTTATGCAAAACATACATTTTATTAATAAAGTTCTTTTTTTTTTTAGATTGATATCAGTAGCAGATGGATTAAGCCACTTGCGGTTTCTTCCTTTTGCACTTGGAATAAAATTAAAGTCATTACCACTAGGGGTAATGCTGCTAACTATCTCTCTAGCTGTATCTTCACAAAATTTCTATCTTTAAGAGTCTCAGAGTTGCTGAAATTCTCCAAAATATTTCCAAACACAGACCCCAGGGCTTTACAAACACAAGACCTGGGATAGTCTTCTCCCAGAGAACTTCACTCATCATCATTTAGCTTTCCCTGAAAATATTACCAACTCAGATGATCTTTCCTGTTCACTCCACTGAAGGTTCTGCCTCCCATCTACTCAACACAAGATGGCTTTTATTGTTTTTTTCATACTGCTCTTCTCATCTTGAATACATGTTTTAATCTGTTTGTACTTCATTATTGTCAACCCATTTCTCCCACCATCAACACAAAGTATGACTCATGAGAGTATCTTATAAATTTCACTCTAATCATAATGCTTGGCAAACAATTATTTTGAAAGTATCTTTTTCAATAAAGTAGATGATTAAATGAATAATGATTCATAATAACGATAAGTAAATAAAAATAATTTTTGACTGTTTTTCCTTCCTTCACTCTCAGTAGCTTAAACTTTAGCCCACTCAGAAAGTTGGCTTACCTTTTCACTTCTTTTTCAACACTACCCCTTTTCTAAGTTCCTTTCCAGGTCTTGTCATTCTGCTAAGCCATTTAGTAATGACTTGAGTATCTTTTTCTATCCATGGCCTTGACATCGAAACTTCCATCTTCCAAAAGGTTCATTTTGTGATTTTCAGAAAAAAATACAATCTCTTTCTTAGAAATGCTCTGATATCAGTTGCTAAATTCATATTTTTCTGCCACATCAGGTCAGATAACCAGTGTCCTTCTGATAATACTTACCCAGAGATAAACATTTACCTAGAGTTTTTATTTTCATCCATCCTATTGAGCTATGGTTGAATTATTTTTGAACATCCTAAAAATATTTTAAAATTGTAGATATTCTAATTATATAATTATCATATTTATTATATTCATAATAAATAGTTTATAATACTCAATGGCCTTTAAAAATTTTTTTTTCAATGTTTATTTATTTTTGAGAGACAGAGAGAGACAGTGTGAGTAGGGAAGGGGCAGAGAGAGAGGGAAACACAGAATTCAAAGCAGCCTCCAGGCTCTGAGCTGTCAGCACAGAGCCCACCATGGGGCTCGAACCCACGAAGCGTGAGATCATGACCGAGGCCAAAGTTGGACGCCCAACCAACTGAGCCATCCAGGCGCCCCCTTAAAGGCTGTTTAATAGCCATTAAAGAAACACACGAAATTAGTTTATAAGTTTCTATTTTTCAGAGTTAGTATTATTGAGCATAATTGAATTCAGCAAATATGACAAACACAAAAACAACATAGAAACTTAGGGTCATTCTCACTTAGAGAAAAAGAATGGTGAACATTTTTGCATATTCAAATATTTTCTTGTTTACACAAATGTACTCTATACATGGATATACACAATCATAACATTATACATCCATTTAAAATAATTCCATATTATTCGTTTTCCCCAATGTTATGTTTGAAATATTCTAACTAATATGGGACCTTATCTAAAATGACTGTATCATTAATTGTATTGGCCTGAATTGGTATTAGACCAATTTATATTAAGGTGTTATTTTTGTTAAATATTAGCAGTGATCTTTGACATGTTATACATTTCTTACAGCTACAAATTCCTCATTGCTGAAACACATAGAAAGTGTCTAAATTTAGGGATGCCATAGAAATTAAATGAGACAGGGGCACCTGGGTGGCGCAGTCTGTTAAGCGTCCGACTTCAGCCAGGTCACAATCTCGCGGTCCGTGAGTTCGAGCCCCGCGTCGGGCTCTGGGCTGATGGCTCAGAACCTGGAGCCTGTTTCCGATTCTGTGTCTCCCTCTCTCTCTGCCCCTCCCCCGTTCATGCTCTGTCTCTCTCTGTCCCAAAAATAAATAAACGTTGAAAAAAAAATTTAAAAAAAAAATGAGACAAAAATATACATATACCTATATGTGTTATATATTATATATGTGATTATGTAGCTGTGATTATATATAATATACACATACATATATACACATTTCTGTATGCACATATATTATATATATAATGTATATATAATATGTTAGTACATGGTAGCTATGATTTTTCAAAGTTCTTCATATCACCTGTCATAGTAGCTACCCAATATATAATTTCTGATTGAATTTTATTTAATTACTGGTATTAACCTTAATTTATTAAATGATTTATGTATCTTAGGATATTTACCTTTTTCTGATTATGATATATAGGAAATGTTTTAGGAACTATTTCTATTAATACATAGGTTTAATATTAATATAGACATAAATTTAGATTGCGACAAAAACCTTTTCTTAGTTATTCTTCAAGATTGGCCCTACTTATACTAAGGCACATTTACATAATGCTGTCCTTTCATAGACAGAAAGTACCTTTAGAATTCATGTACTTGAAAGCATTTATTGAAGCCACTTATGATGTCTTGAGAATATGACAGATTGCATATTGAATAAAATATTAATATTGTAAAGAGATATCCTTCTTCCAGGCAAATGTTTATCAACAGAGCATATCTTCCCTTCCACCTTCCCCCCTCCATCCCACTCTGCACAGGTGGTTTGGAAATATGCAAGGCTTTCTTGAAAGTTCCAGTGATTGAGGTTGGTGTGGGCATTTAGATTTGAGCTGGTAGAACTGGTTAACACCCCCAAGTTTCACATGACATTCTACACTAAAGTAATAATCCTTTTTAAAATGTCAAAACTAACCCCATTTGAAATAATGGAAGGTATGTATATAATATCTATATGGAATTAAAATTTAGATTGCTCAACTTGTAATGTTGCATAATACCAAACCTTGAAAAAACAATAGTATCAGAATCCTCTACCTTTAGTTAAAAGCAAATTCCTCTAAAAATATGTTAACTTTGCCATCTTGGGCTTTCTTGTTATATTATCTTGTCCAATGTAACCACATACCATTCTCAAGACTTAAAACATTTATTTACCCTTTTCCAATTTTTTTACTTCTTTTTATGTTTTATGTGTTTTTGTTTTAGCCAGAAATTCTCAAAAAAATGTTAAATAAAAAATTTTATAGTGGTCATATTTTTTGTCACTTTTGGTAATAGTGGAAAAAACTGGAAATTCTTTATAATACTTTGTTATTTTAATAAGTATTTAAATTGTCACTATTTTGATTGTTTAAGACTGTGTCTTACTTTTAAAATTATCAACAATCATTCTGATATCTTCTTTCATAGTTTTTAACTTGTTTTCTCTATAATAATTAAAATAGTATATTTCCAATGTTAAATTTCTCAGTTGTGAAAAAATTCAAATGATATGTATAGAGATATCAAATTATATGTATAGAGACACTATCTTTTAGACTTTTAAAAAGGAATAATACTTCTCTTTAGGATTTAACAGTATATATAAGATCATTCCTTCAAAGAAAGACCAACTATCATGATATTACATTATTATTTTGTATTCTTTTATTTATTATTTTTTAAATACTTAATTCAATCCAATTCTTTTTCTGGTAGAGTGTTTAGTCATCTAATAGTTTTAATAAAGTAAAGATCTTCTTCATAGATCTTTCCCCCTTTTGTTATAGCTGCTTTTATGTTTTCTGGTGATTTGTTGATCTATACTCAAATCCACATTGGCCTCTTCCTCAAACTGTTTCAAGTTTATCATCCAGTTCCATCTGGGCAAAGTAATCATGTTAACTATTTACCATATGTTTGATCTGCTCTTGCTCTGTTAATAAAATTCAAGGAAGACAAGAACTCCCACTAGAGATCCCTAACCTCTGACTTCAGCTACCTTTCAGGCTAGACAGCAAACAGCCTGTATAGGCCAAATAGTATATTCTAGAAGCACTTTTTTTCACTAGCCTCAAGTTTGCTTTCAACTTCAGGGTAACAGTCTTTCTCTAAAACCTCAGCTCTTCATCCTCATATTTATCATTGTTGTTTAAATGTGGATGATCCATTTCCAGCCCTTAGAACTATATTCCCTAACCACTCTACAAATCTGGTCAAAATGAAGAAAAACTACAGATGCTTACTGATAGGATTTGTAGGAATGTTAAATAAAGTAGTTAAAGTCCTTAGCCCTGTGTCTGGTAAATCAGTAGTGCTCAGTAAATGTTTGCAATTATTATTATTTAATTATCATAATCACCAAACCTTCCCCAAATTATTTTGCTTTGCATAAAAGTTGTGTTGGAAAATCTTTCCTTATCAATATATTAGTAAAATGTCGATAATTAGAAATTATAAGAAATATACTATAAAGTATATTCTAGTCACTTAAAATTAAACTTGTACATGGAATAGTCTATTTATTACACTTTAAAGTCAGAATCATAGAAGTTAAGAGATAGGAAGGACTTAAGATTTTCCTCACTTTAAGATCCTCTGTCAATGGTGAAGCCAAAAGAATGTGATTTGTCCAAGGACTTTTCATCAAAGCCTCATTAAAACAATTAATATTAGAGGAAAATAGATTTGGTGCATGTTAAAAAATCAATTTCTATGTTTAATCATTATCAGAAACTACAAAATATCAGAGTCTCTTATTTCAGTTATCATTTCTAATATTATTTTAGTGTGCATTTTAAGACTGTAATTTCAACTCAGGACTCAACATCACTGGTTTGTTAATTTTATTTATATGAAAAAGAGTGCCTAATATGTACTATCATGATGCTAAGCATTTTATAAATAATACCAAACTTAAGCGTCACATAACCCTATCAAATAAGTACTCTTATTCCCATTTGATACAGAGGGAATTGACAAAAGGAATTGACTTTCAAACAAACACTTGTCCTATTTCTTGCATGCAACTTGCTCATATTTTGTAGTTTCCCTGCCAAACTGTGTTTATCTGGCTAATCAAGCACTCTACTTCCAGGCATAATCAGGTACAATGAGATGAAATTGGGTATATGAATTTATAACCCATTTTTTAAAAAAATATACATCATTTACCTTTTAGGTCTTCTAAAATGACTGTATAAATATATGTATGCAAGGTGCTTGTCAAAAGATTCTTTGCCAGTTTCTACATCTCTCTCTTTTTTTATTTTTTCCATACCTCTTTTATTATCAGGTGACATATTAAAAGAAACCTCATATACATCTAATAATCACATATATAAATTCAAGAATTAGGCGGCTACAGTGCACAAAAGAGTAATTTGGTGAAAATCTGATTTCTTAATGTAATAGCATGTACTATAGTACCTGTAAACATACCATAATCCTTTTATCCAATTTCCTTCTAAACTTTTAACTGGTTAAAATTGCTTAATAGCGCAGTTGTGGTATGACTCATGTATGTTCCTCAATCAGATTTTGTTTTATTTTTCTTAAAATTTTTAGTAACCTTTTCTATTGATTTCCTTTACAAAAAAGTGTTTGCTCAGTTTTTGAAATATGCAAGAGATTAAGGTTGCTCACTCACTGATTACCATTTTATTACAGGATTTATGAAACATGAATCTCCTTGTTATATACATCCCAAACCATAGCTTCTGTGAAATACCTAAGGTTTAGATTTGCATTTCACAAAGAGGATTGTAATCTTTCTGTAAGAGTAAAGGTAACTCTTTTCTGCCTTCATGTAAAACAAGTGTTTACATTTTATTTAATCTTCAAGGTCAACTCTAGATCTAGCATTTTTATTACACAGGGTTAGGATTCAGAGTGTTTACATTTGAAGGCTTTTATTTAGCTATTGATTTTGTGCTTGTCTTTCTCTATGTCATATAGATTGATAATACAGAAGTAATACGAATAGGTACAAAAAGAGTATTCAGTAAAGTTTTTGGAAATAGATATAATGGAACAGCACTATTACCATCTAGATACATGTTACATCAGAGTAATTGGAGAACTAAGGCACTCAGCAGGGATGAAAGTAGACACAGGCCATTTCCTTCCTAGGAAGGATTTGCCATATTGAATTTTAGATCATTTAGATTTCTTAGTGTCCTCAGCTGTATGATAAAATCTGATTTTCTAATTTTTCAACTTGTTTTCATGCTTAGGATGGAACAATGGCCTTTCAAATTCATTCTTTATTAATACAAGCACCTATAATCTTCAAGGCCCTAAGCTTCATGTTGGGAATATAGATATAAAAGTTGTGTTTCCAGTTCCTATTTAGAGGGTTAGTAAGCTACACTCATATTTGTCATCAATACAAGCATCATAGTAGAGATTTCTCATATAACACATATATAGCAGGGGACTTGGAATCCAGTTCTGCCTAGAAAAAGAAGAAATAGCAAGCAGGGGTGAGTACGAGTTTCAGAGTCCCTGGGACTGGTGAAGAGGGCTCTCCCTTCGATATGTATACCACACTGAATCTATTCACTTGTTGACAGACACTTAAATTATTTCTAGTTTTTGGTAATAACAAATAAAGTTCCTGTGAACATTCATGTATGTCATTGTATAAACACATACTTTCATTTCTCTTGGGTAAATGCTTAAGAGTGAATCTTCTGACTCATGTAGTCCATGTATATATTTGCCTTTTTAAGAAACTGCCAAACTGTGGTCCGAAATGGTTGTTCTATTTATGTTCTCACAAATAATGGGTGAGAATTCCATTTGTTTCAGATGCTTGTCAACACTTGGTGGTCAGTCTTTTTGCTTTTCGCCATTCTGAGAGTATGCAATAGTATCATATTATGATCCTAATTTACATTTCTCTAATGATTAATGATGTTGAATATCTTTTCATATGCCTATTTCAGGTCCCTATTTGTTAATTGTATTTGTTATCTGTATGAGGTGTCTGTTCAAATAGTTTGTCCATTTTTAAAATTGGATTGTTGGTTTTTGTATTGAATTTCAAAAATTTGTTATATTCTAGATACAAGTATTTTATCAGATATATTATTTGTAAGTAGTTTTTTATACATTACATATCTTGTATTTTTTTTTCCGAACAGTGTATTTCAAAGAACAGATGTTTTACATTTTGATAAAGCAAATTTGTCATTTTTGGGGGGTAGATTGTGGCTTTGGTATTATATTTAAAAAATTTTTGCTTAACCTAAGGTTACAAAAATTTTATCCTATCTTTTGTTCTAGAAGTTCTGTAATTTCACAAATTTGCATTTGTGTCTATGAATCATTTTAATATGATGTGAAGTAAAGAAAAATATTCTTTTAAAATATATGAATATCAAGTTTTTCCTGTACAATTTATGCAAGATCTATACTTTCTCCCTTGAACTGCTTTTGTTCCTTTGTTACAAATCAGTTGTTCCTGTAAGTCAGTGTGTTTTCCTGATGCTCTATTCTATTTTATTGTCTATTTGCCTGTCATTAAACTGAAACCTGAAATCAGGTAGTTAGTCCTTCAACTTTACCCTTTTTAAGGATTATTTTGGAGCACCTAGATGACTCAGTTGGTTGAGCACCACCTGACTTTGGCTCAGGTTGTGATTTCATGGTTCTTGAGTTCAAGCCCTACATCAAGCCTGCTTTGGATTCTTTGTCCCTCCCTTGCTTGAGCTCTTTCAAAAATAAATAAAACATGTAAAAAAATAAAGATTATTTTGACTCCTCTAAGTTCTTTGCATTTTCATATGAATTTTAAAATCAGCTTATTGGTTTCCTAAACATTATAGTTGGAATATGATAAGGACTGTGTTCCATCTATAAATAAATTTGGGTAGTATTGCCATTTTAACAGTATTAATTTTTCTGACTATGGACACTAAATAAATAATTCCATTTATTTAGAGCTCCTTGAATTTCTCTCACCAGTGTTTTATTCTTTTCATAACTTTTGTCAAATTTATCCTTAAGTACTAATTATTTTATACTTTGATGCCATAGTAAATATTATTTGTTAATTAATTCGTGTACATCACTCTTTTATTCTGCAACCTTGCTGAACTCATTTATTAGCGCTAGTAGCTACTTATGTAGATCTCACTGGATTTTCTATATAGATGGCCATGCTATCTGCAAATAAAGACAATTACAGTTCTTCATTTACATTTCGGATGCCTTTTATTTCTCTTTTTGTTTGTTAATTTGGTGAATTGCATTGATTGCTTTTCAAACCTTAAACTAAACCTGCATCCATGGAATCAACCACACTAGGTCATGAAGTATTTAGATAGATAGTTGGATTGATAGGTAGATAGAGTCAATTTGTTAAAATTTTCCTTAGAATTTTGGCTCCTGGGTTCATGAGAGATGTTTGTCTGTATTTTTTAATTTTTTTTAATGTTTTATTTATTTTTGAGACAGAGAGAGACAGAGCACGAAGGAAGAGGGGCAGAGAGAGAGCGAGACACAGAATCTAAAGCAGGCTCCAGGCCCTGAGCCCTCAGCACAGAGTCCAACACGGGGCTTGAACTCACGAACCGTGAGATCATGACCTGAGCCGAAGTTGGATGCTCAACCTACTGAGCCACCCAGGTGCCCCTGTATTTTTTTTTTGTAGTGTCCTTGTCTTTTTTTGATATTAGGATCTTGCTATCCTAATAGAATGAATTTAGAACTATTCACTGTTTCAATTTTGTTGAATTTTTTTTTTCAGAATTAGTATTACTTCTTCCTTAAATAATTTGTTCACTCTACTAGTAAAGCCATTTGGAGCAGAAGCATTCCTTATTTAAGTGGTTTAATAAGAAATTTAATTTCTTTAGTATCATCTCTCATTCCTGCTACATGAATCTTTTGTTTTTTCTCTTTTTTTTCCTCTGATCTATTTGGGTATGTGTTTATCAGTTTCATTGATTTTTCTCAAAGGATCAGCTCTTGGTTTCATGGATTTCTCTATTTTCCTGTTTTTCTAGTTTATGGTTTCCTAGTCAGGTCTGTATTTTTCCCTACCTCTTCTTTGAATTTTATATTTCCTTCTTTTCTAGTTTATTATGGTGATTGCTGAGGTAAATGACTTAGCAAGGCATTTCTGCTTTTCTATTATAGGCATGCAGAACTATAATTATTCTCTAGGTATCCATATTGCTTCATCAGTGTCCCACATATTTTGAAATATTTTGCTTTCATTTTCAGTCATTTAAAATACCTTATAACTTCTCCTTTTATTTATTCTTTGAACCACATGGTGTTTAGAAGTGTGTTATTCAGTTGCCTAATATTTTGTGATGTTGGGGGCATCTGTTTTTGATTTATAATTTAATTACATTATGATGAGAGACAATACTATTTAATTGATGTTTGTTCATGGCCCAGATTAACATTTATCTTAATAAATATCCCATGTACACTTGAAAAGTATGTGAATTTCATTTGTTAGATATAGGGTTGTAGACATATCATTGTCTACACTGTCTACCTTTACACTGTAAAGGTAGTCAATATATTCTTACTGACTTATGTGTTCTCCACCAATTATTTGTAGAATTTCACTGAAATCTCAGCTTGTAATTGTGGCATTGTCTAGTTCTCACTGCAGTTTTTTCAGTCCCAACTTCATGTATTTTGGAGTTTGGTTCATAGACGTGTAATATTGAGGTTTGTTATGTCCTCCTACTAAATTGACCCTTTGTAATTAATATAATATACCTTTTGCTCAGACACGTATTTTGTCTGATAGTAATATAGCCAACATAGCTTTCGTTTGTTTGCTGTTAGCATGATATAATTTTTTATTCATTTACTTTTAACTAATTTGTTTCTATATTCAATGTATATTTGTTTTAGGTAGCAAATAGTTGGGTTTTGCTTTTTAAAATCCAGCCTGTCCCCTTTTGACATTTAATTGGGGTTTTTCATACTGCAAACCACGTGGCAGCATCAGATGTTTTTATACTTCGTGGCTCAAAACTCCCAAGCAGAATTCCCATTAATTTCCCAAACAGCCAGAAGTGAGACTTTTAATGCAATGCTGACTAGTGGTAAGAGTAGGTGGCAATCTAGGGGCCCATTATTGAGGAATGGATGAGTAGAGGAGGATACAAACTATGAAATACTTTGAAGTGTTCAAAAGCCAAAAAAATTCCTATGATAAGCAATGTGGCTAGATCTTTAAACAATGTTGAGTAAAATTTATACATAGAAAAATATATCAAAATGCCATTTATGTAAGTGTATGGTCAAACTACATACCACACTATATATCTTAAAAGAATTTATAAAAACTCAAGGTTACATATTAAGCACTTAAGAGAGGGGAATATAAGAAGGGAATATGCAAAAGAGAAAATAAATAGGTGCATAAATAATATGCAACTAAATATTAAATGGTAATTTACACCTAGTATCCAAAACTTAATTCACATTTAAAATGAAAACTAAAATAATTGTAATATTTGTATCACAAATATTTCATTTACTCTTAAGGAAACAAAACTCTGAAACAGGTGTCTGTAGACAGGAGGTATACTTGTGAAGTTATTGATTATTGTCCTCTAGAGCATAATCATATTAGTTAGCATGGAAATCAATTAATTCCATTAAAGAAATATATTCAAATGCTAAATGTTTCTGTTAATTCATGCATGCCATTGCAATGATCAAGAAATGCTAAGCAGAGATCAGACAATTACTGACCCTAATCAATATGACAAAGCCAGACTTTACAATTAACTAGAGTTAGATTATGAGCTTGAATTTTAGTCACGTCTAGAGAGTTTCTAAAATAGTCTTCTTCGTCATTGACACCCAGTATCTCTGAAAAAAATAAAATAAAATAAAAGGATGGTAGTAAAACTAAGACTCAAATACAATATGTTCCCTGAATTTTAATCAAACTTCTACTAACCATGTGTTTGATGGATCTAAACTTTAAAAAGTAATCATTTACACAATATTGTATGTCAAATACATTTCAATTAAAATCCCATCACCACCACCACCAACCAAGGCCTTGTCTGAGGAGAACAACCTGGGCAGTGCCTGGTCATGCAGCTTGCACAGGGGACTCTTTAGGGGGTACCATTCACATCATTGTCTCATAAACTTGTAGATTCATCATGACACTTGTTGGCAAATGGCAGTAAACTGTCTAAAGAATGTTGTGATTATTCTAATGCTCCCATGAGTGACATTGAGGGCAGCCTAGGTCCTGAGAGTAGCACTGGCAGTTTAAATGAGATATTGATGTCTTTCTCTGTATGGCTTATTTCACTTAGCATCACACTCTCCAGTTCCATCCACGTTGCTACAAAAGGCCATATTTCATTTTTTCTCATTGCCACGTAGTATTCCATAGTGTATATAAACCACAATTTCTTTATCCATTCATCAGTTGATGGACATTTAGGCTCTTTCCATAATTTGGCTATTGTTGAGAGTGCTGCTATGAACATTGGGGTACAAGTGCCCCTATGCATCAGTACTCCTGTGTCCCTTGGATAAATTCCTAGCAGTGCTATTGAGGAGGGCACCCGTTGGGATGAGCACTGGGTATTGTATGGAAACCAATTTGACAATAAATTTCATATACAAAAATTAAAAATAAATAAATAAATAAATAAATAAATGAGATATTGATGTTATTTTCACCCACACCTACTACCTCACTCAATTCACTTTATCTTTCTCCATTACTTCTTTCTTGAAAAACAGGAAGACCTTTTACTATCTCTCCTGAGTAATCTAGTATTTAAGTCAGTAAGTATATCTATTTTTACTCTTTAAAGGACAGACTCTACGCTGGCATGATTGGTCTTTACTTATTGCAGCAGAATGTCAAGTGTGAGAGTTGCAGATATAACCACATTTATTTATTTTATTTTACTTTTTTTTTTAATGTTTATTTATTTTTGAGAGAAAGAGACAGAGCATGAGTAGGGGAGGGGCACAGAGAGAGACACACACACAGAATCCGAAGCAGGCTCCAGGCTCTGAGCTGTCAGCACAGAGCCCAATGTGGGGCTCGAACTCACGAGTGGTGAGATCATGACCTGAGCTTAAGTCGGACACTTAACTGACTGAGCCACCCAGGTGCCCCTGATATAAAAACCCCCAAGCCTCCAACTCATAACCAAAAGTGAACAAATGGATTAATAAATAAATAAATGACCTTTATTTTAGTACATTTAGTATGTAGTTTACATTGAGTTTATGAATTTTATATCTTGCTTGCCCAAGACCTCCAGCAGAATTTTAATGTGTGAGTGCATGTGTGTGTGTGTATGTATGTGTATTGTACATTGAATCCTCCCACTGATTTTGCCAAAAGTACTCATTATCTAATTTCTTTCACTCTAGAGGAGCAGTTAGACTTTATTTTGAAAAGTATTATGTCAGGGATCCCAAAGATCACAGTCAGGTTTGATGATTTTCTAGAAGGACTCACAGAACTCAGAGGAGCTGTTACACTTTGGTTATGGTTTATTACAGTGAACAGATACAGATTAAAAGAAGGAAAGGAAAAAGATGCTTAACAGTGGAATCTAAAGGAGACAAGGATGATCTTCCATTTGTCCTCCCTCAATAAAAACATGGGAAATCACTTCATTCTACCAGCAACGATGTGTGACAACACATGTGATGTGTTGCGAGTCAGGGAGGCTCACCTGAACTTTGGCTTCCAGTGTGTTTATTGCAGGTCAGTTGCTTAGGAATGTGGCTCCCAGAATTCAAACTAATACATTTGATCCAAAGCTCCAGGAATACAAAAAAACAAAACAAAACAACAACAAAAAACAAAACAAACAAAAAAATGAAAAAGCATTCAACATAAATTACATTGTTAGTATAAACTATCTGACATGCTTCAATATTTCCAATATACAAAGATACCTTTATCAGGCAGGATGTTCCAAGGGTTCAGAGATTATCTGCCAGGAGCTGGTGAAGTTTAGTTCTGAAGACTTTGGAATGCAAAGAGTTTTAGCAACCTAGTCCTGCTAACTTAACTCTTGATCAGTCATACTGAAAGATGTAAGAATATGGAATAGCCACTTTTTCTTATTTTTGCTTACTGGCATCACTATAAAAGGATGAGGCAGTGGTAATCAGTAAAATGAGCTGACAAGGAAACATTCCTTAAAACTACTATTTTTACTTAAATTGAACAGATACTTAGGAAGATAAGAAGAACTGCAATTAATCTCACTCTATCCAAACCGACTCTTGATACTTCTCTTTCCCTAATAACTTCTAAAGAAAATTTCCAGCAGGAAACTTCCAGAAGAATGGACATTCTTAAGTGTTATTCTTGTTTTCCCATTGACACACTTAGTCTGGATTCTCACATCACCCAATGGTCTACATGGCATCCTTTTCTCACTGAGTGCATACTCTGGGAACCATAAGTGTATTTTCTGGATCTACTCTAATTCTCTGGCATTCCTCCATTAGCAATTTGGATGTAATGGCATGGTGTGCTTGGCTCAATTTGATGGCAAGCTTTCAAGTGAGGCTGCTGATTATTACACCACAGTTCAACAACTCTGGGTGATAGTGCACAAAAACATAACCTTTCCATTATGCCTATGGCATTTGGCAGAGCACACTAGTGCAGATAGACCATTAGCAGAAAGAACCCATTATCATTCATAGTTGATCCTGAGCACTCAGAATCCAGGATGTGGTGCAAAACATGGCATTTTTCTTTCCATCTGCCTCTTTTCAATCTACAGACAACTTCCTTTAAGTGGGTTCCTGGAATCTCCTTATTTCTTGAACTCCCCATTTTGCTTTTACCTCTCTGGGTTCTGTACAGAATTCCAGCTTCATCCTGTATTGGCCGATTTAGTTGATGTCATTGAACTAGGTTTGCCTCTTATGTCTGTAACCAGGGATATTAGGTTCTCTACAAGGCCTAGATTAGAAAGACACATTTAACTTTTTTTTTTCCTGTGAACACTATAAAGGGCCATTATATTCAATAAATTGCAAGGAAGGAAACTTCTCTTCAGGTAATATGAATATCGCTTTGCCCTCATGGCATAACTTTGATGTATTTTTATGTTCAAAATCCTGCAGACCAGATTAGAGGTTGTAACCATCTTCTTTACATCACAATATGAATAGGATATCCTCAACATTTTCTTTGCTTTCATCTAATGGAACCATTAGTATTAATTGAAAATATATTAGAAATGCAAATTCACAGGCCTACATACAGACATACTGAATCAGAAACTCTGGAGGTGGTTTCCAGAAATTTGTATTTTAATAAATCCTTCAGGTTCTTCTGGGAACACTCAAGTTTAGAAGCACTGCCTTGGAGAATGAGAAAATGGAAAACAAGTATTAGTTTAAGAATTGGGAATTGTAGATCAATGTTATTAGTATATCTTATGCTTGACAAAAAAGAAACACAAATCATAGAGGTAGATTATGGTTCTGATGGTGAATATATCTAGGAAGACAATAGATTAAAGATACATATAATATTGTCCTACTCATTCCATTGAAACAGAGAAATGTATGCTGCTTTTGCTAAAATTTCTTCCTTGTGTCAAATAAAGCAGTTAATCCACGAATAGCAATTTTTTTATTTGAGAAGGTTCCTTTTGCCTTCTGTGGATCTGATAATCCAGCAACTCTTTCTCCCCATTTTTCTGATGCAAATTATCTGTAAACATGCCCAGGGAAATGTCTCCCTGCATCAGATGTTACAGATTAGACTGCCTAGAGGGATGGGAACTAGTCAAGGTCAAGCTTTTGTCTGACATATAGGAGTTGTGTAGAGATGCAGAAGGGGGAGAAGTTGCATATATTCTTCAAGTTTATCTTCGAGGACCATCTAGATCATTTATGATGTTGCCCACAAAAGGAAACAAAGTGAATGGTGGTGCAGACCAAAAGAAGGCAATTCTTTTTGTAGGAAGGTCAATATTCATGCGTCCGTTAGAGATTTATCGATGCAGAGGACAGATACCTCTCTCATAAGATTGCTTAACCTTGGCCCAGGAGACTAAGATTATGCAGGTAGAGACTGGTATGGGTTCTAATTTTATTTAGTTGCTAAGTCTAAAAGAAATTTATTTGCTTGAAGCTTACAAGTATGCTAAAAAATGGAAAAAAATACCTAGAAATTACTCAACCCAGTCTTACAACCATTCTAACGTATACAAATATTGTTTCTTCCTGTTCTGATTACATGAAACAATTCTGGACTCAAAATCAAGAAACCATGTATAGGCACAGCAGGGTATTTTTCAGTAACTATGTTCCTAGTCTTAAAAAGTATCAAGAAGGCCAGCTAAAGTTGCTATTACGTATTATATAAGATCCACATGTGTCTAGCATATCAACTGGACTATCTCATTGTCACTATATGGGATTGGGAGAACAAATATCCCACCAAAGATCATGTATTTTTTTTTAGCAAGTTTATTTTTTATTATTATTATTTTTAGTTTATTTATTTGAGAGAGAGAGAGAGAGGAGAGAGACAGAATCCCAACAGGCTCTGTGCTGTCAATATAGAGCCCAATGCTGAGCTCAATCCCACAAACCATGAGATCATGACCTGAGCCCAAATCAAGAATGGGCACTCAACCAACTGAGCCGTCCAAGCAACCTCAAAGATTATGTCTTAATCCCTGGAATTTATAAATATTGTACCTTGTGTTGAAAAAAAGGGCATGGAAAATGTGATTAAGGTTGCGGACCTTATGTTATGGAGATTATTCTGGATTATCTGTGTGAGCCCAATCTAATTACATGAGTCCTTAAAAGCAGAGAAATTTTCCTGGTGGTGGTCAGAGAGAGAAGTGACTGAGGGAAGGTCAGAGAGAAGTTGCATAAGAAAATGTGACCCCCTGTTTTTAGTTCTGAGATGTGGGGGCTACATCCAAAGACTGGAGAGAGTCCTCTAGGACCTAAGAATGGCCTCTAGCTGATGGCCCACAGAGAAATTGGGACTTCCATCTTTTAACTGCAAGAAACTAAATTCTGCTAACAAAGAATGAACACAGAAATGGATTCTCCCTGCAGCTTGCATACGGGAACACAGCCCTGCTGACACTCTGATTTTAGACCAAGGAGACCCATACCAGACTTCTAACCTACAACAACTGTAAGATAATCTAGTTGTACTGCTTTAACTCAAGTTTGTGGTAATTTGTTATGGTGGCAATAGAAAATTTATACACTTCATACTTAATATTTCAAAAATTTATCTTTAACATCCCCCTAAACCGGATCCTCCTGCAAGTTTTCTTGTCTCCATGAATGGAGTCATCCTTCACTGATGTGCATGCTCTTCCATCTGTTTTAGGCATATTTGTCTAAAGGACAAATGCCTCTGTCAACATTATCTTTCTAAGAATGACCGGGGAAATGAGTATTGGACAGATCACTGGGAGTGTCCACCACATGCAAAAACATGTGAATAAGCCCATTGCTGAGAGATGTGTAGCCCAGGACACAGATACAAATGGAGACCTATGTACCACATGTCTGCATATTTAAGTGTTATAAATCAGTGTAACAAATTCCTAATATGCTCTATCTTGGTACTTGTCAAAAATACCTTCTTCAAGTCCAGGTAGGCAAGATTTGAATTTAGGATTCTCAGACTCCTGGTAGTTCTGTGTCTGCCTATAGTGATGATGAGTTTCAGCACCCACTCCCACCCTACAGCATGGGACTCAGAGAAGGGCCCCTTTGGCCTAGTTATAGAAGATAAACAAAAATGTAAAAATGCTCAGTCCTCATCATTATTATGCTCTAGCTGGCAGACAGGGACTAAATAAGAAATATAATTATGTAGTGAGTTATAGATTATGTCCATATCCGGTTTCACTGAACATTGTCATATTTTCATGAAAGTGGTTATATTAGTTTTCTATCGCCATGTAACAAATCATTACAAACTTAGTAACTTAACATAGTATATGTTTATTATCTCACAATTTCTACAGTCAGAAATTTGGGCATGTCTTAACTGGATCTTCTGATTAGGGTTTCCCAAGGCCTCAATCAAGGTGTTGGCTGAGCTGAGTGTTCATTCTGGTGGGTCAACTGAGGAAAAATCTAATCTCTTGCTGCCTGAATTCATTTTCTTGCACCTGTATGGTAGGAGACTCCCCCCTCACCCCCCTTGCTCCGATTGTTAGCCAAAAGTTCTTCTAATGTTCTAGAGATCACACACATTTCCTAGAAGCTGCCAACAGCTTTTATCATGAAGTCTTCTCCAACATGACTGCTTACACGGAGTCTCTAGTGCTTGCATTCTTTGACCTCAGAGAAGGCCAAGCTCTCTATCAGGGACAGTCAGTTCAATAAGCCAGGCCAATTCAAGATATTCTCTCTTTTCATTAATTCAAAAACAACCAACAAACCTTAATTGTATCTGTAATAGTTCTTTAGCTCCTTGTATTCTATAGGTTGGAAGGAAGCGACGGGTCTTACTCACACGCAAGGGATTATAGGGAGGAGAAATATCATAGGACAGGGATCAGTGGGGCAACTTCAGTGTTTGTACAGCACATGGAGTATATGCTGTGTTTGATGTTGTTGAATATTCTTGACAACACTTGGTACTGTCAGTTAAGTTTTATTCATCTGTGGGGTATGAATTGCTTTATTTTAGGGGTCTTAGTTAGAGGTTACGTAATTATTAGACCTATTGATTTTTTCAGTTTTTTAATTTTATATTCTTCATTAGGATTTCCCACATTCCTTGTTTATCTTTTTTTTTGCTGTTATTCTCAGATTTTTAATAACTTTTTACCTTTTTTGGATGGACATAATATACAATTATATGACATTAAAATTCCTCCCATCCCAATTTTTGTTCTGACTTTATTTTTTAACATTAATAAAGCTTAAGCAACCAATCTTTTTATATTTTGTGACTTTTGCAGCATTTTAAAGAATATATCCTGTATGAATTCATAAAGGAACTTCTCTCTTTTAAGTTTCCAATTTTTACGTTAAAATTTAGTTATTTAATTTATATGGAATTTTTTATGTGTGAGTGGTAGGAGTTTGTATATATGTTTTCCCATATATGTGCCAATTACCAGATCTATTTAGAGAAGAATCATCCTTTCCTACTTTTTGTTTTTCCATTCCATCAGATATCAAGATTCCAATCTTGCCTGGAAGCTTGTCAGGCAAGATTGTCACTGGACAATTTTCACTAATACCACAATATATCATTCTATAATAAGCCTTGATAGGTAATAGAACTTAATATGTGGAATTTCCATTTTTTCTTCTTTAAAGTTGACATTTTTGTTTTTGGCCTTTTCTTTTTAATATACATTTTAACATTACTTTGTTTACTCAAATCAAAGGGTTTATCTTCATAGATTGATGTCAGTATAATTGACTTTATCATATTGTATCTTCCTGTAGACAAAGATGAGAATATCCATTCCTTTATTCATTCATTTACACACAAACATGAGATACCTATTCATTTATTAGGTTTTCCTAATGTCTTTCAATGAACTATAAAAATTATCTTCATGCATTTCTTACGCATTAATTTTGTTGAATAATTAGGTTGTTGTTCAGTTCTTTTTTTTTTTTTTTCATAAAAATACGTATAGAAGGTATAAATCTCCTTCTGAATACATTAAGGTGCATTCTAATGACAAATTTTGATATGTGATACTTCCATATCTTTGTTTCTAAATTTTGTCTACTTTTGTCTTTTGTTACCTCTTGATATATGGATTCTTTAGAAGTATTTGAGGAAAGAAAGGTTACAGGCCCACGGTCAAAACAAATAGGTGTAGAGTGGAAAATCATACATTGGCTCTCTGAATTCAGTTGTCTGCATGTTTCTAATTTCCATGCTACTCCCCATTTCATTTCCTTCCTTTGTGGGTTTGTGAATTTTGAATGTATCAAATCATTTAGTATCTATAGCAGTAACATGTACTTACACATTAGTTATAAAATGACTTAAACAACATAACTAGAAAATATGTCAATATAACTTATAATTGACTTTTGGGAAACATGAGACATCTGAATTTATTAGAGTGGCAAAGATATGTACAATTATGTATCATAAATGCAATTACTGAATCCATATTATCAAATAGGTAATTACAGCGGCCAGATACGTATGTATAATTCTGAGTCCATTAGAAGTTTTTGGAAAGATATTAATAAAAAAATCTGTAAATTTAATATCAAATTTTCATTGCAAGTGCAAGGAAAACTCCTGAAATGCTCCATAGAATTATTATACTATAGTAATTCAGATGATCTGAATTGATTGAAATGGAAAATTATTGACTGAAACTATTTCAGGAAAAAACAGCTGTTCAAGTCAGCTGTTCTGATATAAATAAAACAAGTTAAACCATAACAGCAGAATCTTAGAAATTTGGAAACTTAATCATGCCATCTGGAAATAAATAGACTAATCAGAGAATGCAGATTTAGAGAAAATAAAATTATAAATAACTGAAAATGCAATAACACAAATGTATTATCTTTATCCTAAATCCCATTTGCTTACTGTTTATAGGATTACTGTATCTTTTTATTTCTATTGTAGTGTAGCTACTGTATTTCTATTAGTACAAATAGTACTTTTTTAAAAATAGACAGATGGTAATTTTCTAAGTTTTATTTTCCATGCATAAACTAAGTTGCATTTCATTATGTGACGAGGGTTTATGCCTATAAGTCAACTCACTGAAATAAAAGACGCTTAGAAAATTTCAGTACGGAGATCAGAATACTGGGGTGTGTGTGTGTGTGTGTGTGTGTATGGTGTGTGTGTGTATGGAGTGTGTGTGTGTGTGTGTGTGGTGTGAGACAGAGACAGAGAATACAGTCTACTTTTCTCTGAAGGATTTTTGAAAATCTCCTTAATCAACAATTTTAAGTGGGAAAATGTCCAAAAATAATGAAGACAATTGTCTCTACTGCTAAAAAAAAAAAAAAAAAAAAAAAAAAAAGAAGAAGAAGAAACCAAAAAACCAAAACCAAAACAAAACATTAAATAAAACTGAGGCTGTTCCTTTCAATTATGTGTATCTCTGTGTATGTATATAATGCAACCTGCTCAAAATTGACTGCCCTGGTCACCTGACTACTAGCAGCAGCTAGTGCTGTGGTGTCCAAACTTCCCAACCCTTATTATACTCTATACTTTGGGCAGAATTGCATGTTGTGAAATAAATGGTTATAGAAGCATTTCAGAAGTTGTGTAATTGCCTGTTTCATAAACTTAATTTTGTACACCATTCACATTTCAGTTACCTGGCATTTTCCATTACACAATTAGAAGAACTTTCTAGTGGTAAAAACATAGAGACATATGAATGAGTCTTCTAAATTTCCTATGTATGTAGGGTCCATTTCTTTTCATCAATCATCAACATCCCCTGATATTAATAATAACAAAATTAAACACAACATGCTACATAATGAATGGCTACAGTGAGCATGATTTCAGTCAATCTAAGAGAAATAAGAATGCATTAATTTGTGACAGTCTTATGAATACTGATTACACATATATGTGACTAGAAAAACACATGATCTAATGACCAGATAAAATTTTTGAAATTTCAAATTACAATCTATATATATATGATGCATTTTGCAATTTGCAAGAGAAAGACAAAAAAAATGGAAAAGAAATATAGAGTGAGTTTGATTCCAGTCTAACTCTTTGATCAGGAATAGAACTGCCATAAACATTTAGAGAGATTTTCAACTCTGAATTAAACTGTTAATGACAGTTCTCTCTAGTCATTTTGAGTCCCAATAAATCCCTTTTCCAAGAACTCTCATAATTTCACTTTGATAATATTAAATTACAGAGATAATATTGTTTCAAAGAATATCACCACTATTTTCTTATAGTATTTCAATGCAGGTGAAAATGATATTATTTTCATTGAAGGAGTGTGGAAACTATGGCTTTTACATGTAAGATCTTCCAGAGATGCCTTTTAGATCTTGTGATACACAGTCTAGTATTAATTATCAATATTGTTGTACATCTAGCTATAATATTTTAACCATCTCTGAAAGCAAGAGGCATAAGATATATTTTTCTCCAGAAAGGATCTATATCTGAAAAATTTGCACATGTTGTAAAATTGAAATGCTTTGCTAAATTTAATTCAAGTAAATATTGCTTTAGCAGGCACCAAATTGATTTATTTCTGCCTCCTATCCAAGGTAACTCTTACATATTATAGCAAAATTAACCAAAATAAGCTGAGTAGGAAAAGTGCTTGATCAAGATTACCAAAGTACTGTGTGTTCTCTGGGAAAGTTATCCAAGGTTAGCATACAATGTTGTGAGATGTGAATCCTATTCTCCAACCATTTTTGTTGATGTTATTGTTCGAGGCCGGTTTAGGTTCAACTGTTGGGCTGGATTACCTGAAACCTGTTCTTTCAGCAGTTATGGTCTGCTATCATATGCACTGCATTAGCTGTTTTTCTTTTTCTTTTATAACTTAGAAAAGGTAAAAGATGGTCCTAAACATAGCAAAATAATGGTCAACAATGAAAGTGCTTAAGTTACTCTGTGTCGTGAGGATACAAGCTGAGAAAACAGAAGAAATCAGGTATATGAAAGGGTTTGTTTAATTATTTATGAACAAAAATATGATTTTTTTATTAAAGTGAGTGACGCAAAAATTTTAACTTTTAGTTAATTATTCATTGAATAGTTACTAGATATCATACATTGTGCCAAGGGATTTGTGTGTTTACTTGAGTTTCATTTTCATGATGACCATCAGGGTGTGAATGTCATAGAAGAGGAAACATGTTTGGCAGAGGAGGTAGCCTGACAAAGTCCCCAGGTTGGACTCTGGCTCAGGTGTTCCCGTCACCAAACCTAAGATGTCAACCACAACCTTGGAAAACAGTTCCAGGAAAACCACAATTCCAGGAAAGCAGCTTTGAATCGTTCCAAATAGTTGATTTATTTTTGTTTTTAAGAAAATAGACTTCAGTTTTAGGAGGGTTATTGGTCCTTTATATCAACAACAAACACAAGTGGAATAACCAACAATTACTTCCCAAGAGGCACATGGAGAATTTACTTTTAGCACTGTGGTGTTCAGATCAAAGAAGTGCCTTGAGCCACAACAATATTTCCCTCTAGGAGGTCACAGTAAACTCTTCTCCCCTGCAGGAGGGCTTTGAGGAGAAAGGATCCTTATGCTGGTACTTTTGGTACAGTGACTACTTGAGATTTCACTTCTGATTCTATGGAACTTCTTAAGAAATACTTATCCAGAGATAGATGCTTCAGGAAAATAAAGCCATTACCTATCACTTCAAAGATTGTAAGAAAAACAAAGTTGTCATTATATTTTGAAGAGAGTGACGATGCATGATAATTCAGGTGCCTGAGAAGAAACAATAGTTTCTTAGATTAAGATCAATGAAACACTTTAATTTAAAACAATTTAGAAGAGGAACACTCACTTCAGAAGTCTAAACTGTTTGTAGATCAGAAGGTGTGATTTAAAGTGGAGATTTAATTTTTGGTTATTTTATAGTATACATTCAAGGACATGGCAGGGCAGTAAATTTATCCCAGGAAGCAATTTTCTAAGAAATTAGAATATAGTGATGGCTTGCACGCTTGTATAAATTTTGTTACATGAAATCCCCACATAGCTGAAGCTACAGATTGAAATGAACATTTTTTTATAATGTGTGCTTTCTTCAAAGAACTTCCAAAACAATATAGCAAAAAAGCATGAAATTAAAATTGCTTTCCAAAGAAGAGCATACAGTTGGCATCTGCTTCAGATTCTTTCAGCACTTTAATTTTGAAGCTATATATATATACAATAGTTAATTACATATGGAAAAAGCCAATCAATCAGCCAGCTGCTTTGATTGTACTGTGCCAAGGTAACTGCTTTCACAGATTTGTGCCCCACTTAATTTAAAAGACATGTCAACAGATAGAAATGTGATCTTTGTGAGTGCTGGTGTGTGTGTGTGTGTGTGTGTGTGTGTGTGTGTGTGTGTGTTTGTGCGTGTGTGTTTTAACCAGAGAGATGACTAAGGGTATTATCACAGCCTGAGACTAAAAAATTTGATTAAAAATACAAAAGAAATTGAGACATCTTTTTTAAATTATATATTTAAAAGCAGCCAATCTGATTACTTCTAATGATTCTCCTAGTGTTATTAATTGGTTGACTTAGTTATTATTTGGCAATATTTTTAAACACAGTTGTCTTTGGAGTTGTGTTGTTTATATAATTTAAGAAAAGGATGGGGACAATTTATTTATAGTCTGACATCATTTCACAAGGATTTCAAGGTACTAGATTTAATTTTTTTAACGTTCATTTATTTTTGAGAGCTAGTGAGAAAGAGAGAGAGAGACAGAGTACAAGTGGGGGAAAGGCAGACAGAGAGGGAGACACAGAATCTGCAGCGGGCTCCAGGCTCCAAATTGTCAGCACAGAGCCAGACGCTGGGCTTGAACTCATGAACCGTGAGATCATTACCTGAGCTGAAGTTGGAGGCTTAACTGACTGAGCCACCCAGGCGCCTTGTGTTTAAAAAAATTTTTTTAAATGTCAGGTACTATATTTTAAACATATACCAAACTGAGACAAAAAATATCGTAACTATATGTATATATGCATTTTTATACTGTATATATTTACATATAAATATAAAATATATAAAACAAATTTTGTAAAATACATTAAACATAAACAATGAATCAAGACAAAAGAGAGACAAAGGCAATTATGAAGTTGTAAGAAGGGTATATATGTGATCATATCACATTAATTTCAAAACATTGCAGCCAAAGCTTTTCACCATTTTATGATTTTATTTTAGAAAATATATCTATGTTTTTATGCACACCTTACAAGAATCATTTTTTTGGCTCTAAACTCTGAAAGGAACCTCTCACATAGGCTTTATACAGAGAGGTATGAACAATTGGTTTCATGTGGTTCCTTTTAGATGCGTTAGCTGACAACACTTGATTGGACAATCAATTAAACTATGAGTTTAATTTTCCTGGTATTCCTCAGAATAAGAATAAATACAACAAACACTTAAGGGAAGTAGTTGAGATCTAAACTTGTTCAGTGATTTTCTTGAAAGCATCACTCTACCTAAAAGATGAGTAATAAATGGAACACATATTTTGTGATCCCAATTTCTGCACTTTTCTTCTATTCCACGTGTGGGACAGTTTAGAATCTTGAAATGCACACTCTGAACAAATAGACTAGAAATGCAGCCACAGTCTGACCCCTTGACTGTGTACCACTGGCCTCTTTTCAAGTCTTAGCTTCTTCCTAGGACTTCTTAAGAAGTCTTAGCTTCTTCTTAAAAGGATTTAGTAACGTCTATCTCATAGAAGTTTTTGTAATGATTAAATGAGATTGCTGGCACTAAAGGCCTAATATGTGCCTGAGTTGTTATTATAACTCATAGAAATCCAAATATTTATAGATTGAGAGACATGGATAGGTTGGATAAAGTTATTAAAAGGATTATCTATTATTTAATATACATTTGAAATTCAGTGTTATACATGGATGTTTTAGATAATTATTATCTTAACAATACACTTCTTTCATTCGTATTGCTTCAATGACACACTTGATTTATTTTCATTCAATCATAAGTATCCTATTTTTGTTACAGAGATGAAATGGAAGTATGCTCTCCAGTATGATGATAGAAGTCACTTTCATTATGGGACAAGATCACTACCTTCTGGAAAGGAAGGAAGGAAGGAAGGAAGGAAGGAAGGAAGGAAGGAAGAGTGAAAGAAGGGAGGGAAGGAGGAAAGGAGGGAGGAAGAAATCTACCCAGGCTGCTCTCGGTATTCTTCTGTCTTCCTGGCCAGATTGTTGAGTGAGCCAGAGTAGGTTAGCCATCGGTGTCCCGCAAAGTAAAACAGCCCTTTCAAGTCCAAAGACCTCTCTAAATTGCCTGGACTAAAATCAGGGAAATACTTTCCTGGCTTAATGTGAAAATGAAGAACACTTGATCATTGTTCTTGAATAGATTTCTTGTTTATTTACATAGATGCAATCTGTGGAAATTAATATATATATATATATATATTCAGTATTAATTTTAATCTAATTGCACTTGGTGTAAGTTACCTTTCCTTGCATAACAAGTTATCTCAAATCAAATGTTTACTATAGCACAGTTTCCATGAATCAGGAATCCAAGAGCAGTGTAGTTGGGAGGTCATTGCTCATGGTCTCCCATGGCTTACCGTCAAGCTATTGACCAGACAGTCTTTTTCAGGGCCTGATTGGGGAAGGACCTGCTTGCAATGGTATGTGAATCTTGCAAGCCTCAGTTCTTTGCCAAGTATGCCTCTCCACACACTCCCAGAGTATCCACATAGGATTGCAGCAAGCTTCTCCTAAGGCGAGTAATTCAAGAGAGGGTCGGGGCGGGGAGGAGGAGAGAGAAAGAGAAAGAAAATTCAAAATGCAAAGCTTTAGTCTTTTTAGAATCTAATTCAGAAGAGGCAACCTATCACTTTGTTCACATTTTATTCTCTAGAAATAACTCATAAAAACCAGCCTACACTCAGGGGAGAATTAAGTTTCACCTCTTGAGGGAGAAGTATCTTAAGTGCTTGTGGATATGACTTTAAAACCACCACAGTGTGTTTATGTGAAGAATTTATTCATCCATATATTCTAGATATTTATGAAAAGCAAATAAAAATTATGTAGCTGCTGTTACTAAAAGCTAAAAAAAATTTGTAAAATACATTGCTTTCACATATAGTACTGCAAGGAATTAAACTAAATCCAGCAAGGTCCTGCTTATTTAATGGTTTTTGTACTGACCCATTTATTTGTACAATCCATCCAGATAACAAGATCAGTCAATCTGAGTTCCATAGATAATTCAGAAGCCAATGCTTGTCTTTGTATATACAGTGTATCCAAGAGTGTCTGACTCATGACTTCTCATCGGTTTCTGAGAACATTTTTCTTTGAAGCAGATCTTTTCCCTTGGCTTGTAGTACCAAAACTTCCATTAAGTATTTGTGTAATTGGACAACTCATAAAAAAACCATTCCTACCTTTAAGTACCTATGTATATTTATTTTAGAAAGGCAGGTAGTACAGGTGTGAGAAGCCAGTTTTTCTTTTCTTCCTATTTTGGAGAAAATATTCAGGACTAATGGGGATATAGACACAGTAGCCGTGTGCTCCCCGAGGACCTTCTGCTTTTTGTTCATAACTTTTTTTTCATTCTTCATGAAGAAGTCTGATGTTTATATTTTTCTGCTACATTGCGATGTTCGCAAAAAAAGAAAAAGCTTTAATATTCTTGGATCTGTTCTATCTGCAACTTCTTAGATTTTCTTTCTGTGAGTAGCTGTACTCTATTTGACACAAAAGCCTGGCTAATGCTCCTTTTAATGGTTGAGTAAGGCTGAAAGTATCCACATCAATTTCCTATTGCCACAAAATGATCTGGGTCATGACAATCTACAAGCCAAGTTACTAGACCATTACTAAACTACCATCGCATAAGGATAAGTTAGCAAGTTTGACCTTTTAAGCTAAACTGCAAAACGTTCTTTTGATTAAAGTCTACAACAGTCCCCTGAGATCTCCAGTGCTGAATGTTAGGGATTTAACACAACACTGAGATCTTGGCAGATAAATGTACCTTTACTCATAAGCTTTTCAACTCACACAGGGTTTTAAATTCCCCTGCTCTATAGAATTACCATTCTACACTTAGTTTTATTTTGAAGGCAGTTGCACTTATTTCCAAGATGAGGACTCATGACCAGGAAGCCAATTTAACCCAAGCAAGTAAAAGCTTTATTCTTTCTGAGAAAATTAGCTATTTAAGGATAAATACTCTAATTTGTCCTTTAAACCTAGGTTTATGGGGAATTCCTGGCTACTTTTGAATACTTTTCTGATTTCTTCTTTGAATATTTCTCTTGCCTTTTCAGTATTTTTTTTCATTCTTAATTCCTAATTCACCTACAGAGAATAATAGTTCAGTAAACCTTTTATCATTCTAATTTTTGCACACTGCTGTACCCAATACTTATTTCTAATCTGGTCTGTATATTTTTGTCAATATTTTCTACAATGCTGGCTTTAACATAAATTGAAAACATATATGATCAATAGCAGATTTATTGTTGATGCATGGGAATATTTTCATTTTCACTTTTTTATATTTGTTGCTGTAGAAAACATATTAGAGAGCTAGAAAGTACATATATGCAGCCATTTATTTATTTTATCTTCCACGAAAACAACATCAAAGTGTGAATAAATGTCATTTCCTCTTTTTAACTTGGGAAAGTCAGGCTTCTGAGTTCCTCTTCAGATTTGAATAACATTAATTCTCCGGAGTTAATGAAAAAAATTTAGGGATTTTGGCTGATACATAGGTAAAATTACATTTCAGTTTATTCTCTTATGTTTTATTCTCTCTCCTGGTTATGTTTGTTTAAGTGTACTTATATAAAAGAAGATTGTTTCAGTATAAGACTATTTAATTAATATGTTAAACATTCATTAGGAAATATTTATTTGATTTGTTTTTCATTCCTGCTAATAAATTTTTGTTCTCTTTCAAATCTAGTAGCATTTTGTGATTTATGCTTCTGCCAAAATTGCCTTTATTATTTTTTATAACTAAGTTTATTTTACCTCAGGAGTCTTTCCGCTTCACTGAAGTTTACACATTTTTCAAACTCTGCTATTCGATGGTCAGGAGATCCTCAGAATTTTTTCTTTTTTTAAAATTTTTTTTCAACGTTTTTATTTATTTTTGGGACAGAGAGAGACAGAGCATGAACGGGGGAGGTGCAGAGAGAGAGGGAGACACAGAATCGGAAACAGGCTCCTGACGCGGGGTTCGAACTCACGGACTGCGAGATCGTGACCTGGCTGAAGTCGGACGCTTAACTGACTGCGCCACCCAGGCGCCCCATCTCAGAATTTTTTCAGTAGCTACATCCTTGAATGAAATAAGGAAATGGGCAGATAAATATACAGATTCTAGGATCATATCCTAACAGCAGTCTTAATATTTCTTCTTTAATTTGTTTTGTATGGAGTACTGGTATAGGTTTTCATTTGCTATCAGGGGTAATACCTAAATATATTTGGTGATCATTGTTCTAAGGCATCATTTGGTTTTCAATACTATTTGGTCATTCTCTTTCCAACTGCTAATTGCAGATCTTTGCTAAAATAAACCATATTTATCTTGACTTTCCATCTTCTCATACTTCATAAAATATTCCACCTTTTCAATTTAAAAACACCTGCATCTCAAAAAAAAAATAAAACCCAGCATGTACATCTCTCTCGCCCTCTCTCTCTCTCTCTCCTCTTCTATATCTGTTTCAGATAGAATTATGTCAAACAGGCAAGGAATTTACTCACACAACTCAAGCTTGGTCATGTATATTAGCTAAGACCACATCTATAATTTATAAAAATTTACCTTTGATTTAGTTGGTTAACTTATTCTGAATACCTTGGCAAATTTGTTTCCTAACTAAAAACGAATGAAAATGGTCTTGCTAATTTCTAAGTTGTGAAAGAAGGGGAAACAAATCTATGCATCTTTGTAAGATGTGGCCTTGGGAGATCACCTAAAGGGATCACTGCCTACTGAGATGGTTCTATAGTTTGGCTACTGTCTTAAAAACATCACAGAAAATATTGCTGTACATTGTGTTTTAAAGTTTATTAAATAAGCGGTTTCAATAATAATTAAATAATCTTATTTGATAAATCTTAAAACATAGAGTTGTATTAACTGATTGGTGAATACATTGCATAGCTATCTATTATGTGAATAAATGTCTCTTGTTGCATACTTCTTTGGCCTCCCCACATCTAAAATTTCCAGGAAAATAAATTGTTCTATTAGAGTACATGTGAATTTTAGATTGTTTTTTCTTAAATACCCATTTTCCCACTGGTTTAAGCTCTTTCTAAAATTTCACAGCAAGTAAGATTTTTAAATTTTTTTAATGTCTATTTTATTTATTTTGAGAGAGAGAGAGTATGAGCAGGGGAGGGGCAGAGATAAAGGGAGAGAGAGAATCCCAAGCAGGCTCTGCACTGTCAGTACAGTTCCTGATGTGGGGCTCAAGCTCATGAACCATGAGATCATGACCTGAACTGAAATCAAGTCAGATACTTAAATGACTGAGCCACCCAGGCACCCCACAAGTAAGAATATTTTTAAAAACTCATAAGATAAATGTAAATATAACACTTCTGATATTGTCAGTCTACTCATTGTGTCATTTTCCTCTGTGGAGTATTAGGTTAAAACAGAAATAGTAAGAAAAATAAGATATTTTTCATCTTCAGAGAGTTTAATATCACTTTTATACTATGCAAATATGAAGTTGCAACTAAAAATACAACATGGTAAATCTTAAGCATCACTTGACAAATACAAACTATCACTTTCTCAGTTTTGAGGAGACTTGAGATTTCTATCACAAATAAAAAGCTTTTATAAAGTCATTTGTATTTGAGATTTAATTTTGACTGAGGCAAAGAGGAGTGAGACTGTATTGGTGGCCAACTCAATATCTATTTCTCTCCACCCTGTCTCCTTCTTAACAATTTACCAACTCTGTTGGAGTTTCCACCTTCATCCAATGGAGATTAATTCAGTCTAAAGCCTAGGCATTGGTCTTTGTTATTTTAGTAAAATCAGGGGATTCCATTTCCTTTGCTCTAAGTATATTTAATCATGACTATGTGATTTAGCTCTGGTCAATAAAATGCCCAGAGACTTTAGGGGATCTAGAGGCGTCTTCACAGTTTATAAATAAAATAATACAAGGATATTTTGCTGTTTATCTCCTGGAACTGTTGTAGGTATCTTGTTAAAATAATAATCAGTGGAAAGGATAAAAAGTTTTTATAGATTAAAAAACATTTTTTTAATTTTATATATTTTTAGGAGAGAGACACACACACAGAGCGCAGCAGGGGAGGGTCAGAGAGAGAAAGGGAGACACAGAATATGAGGCAGGCTCCAGGCTCTGAGCTGTGAGCAGAGAGCCCGCCCAATGTGGGGCTTGAACTCATGAACCGTGAGATCATGACCTGAGCCAAAGTTGGATGCTTAACCAACCAAGCCATGCAGGCACCCCTAAAAAGCTTTTACATTAAGAGTAAAGCTTATAAAGTGTAAAAGCTCTTATAATTATGGGAAAAGAAGAAAAACCTTGGGTGATTGCAAATATTTTGAGTAACTGAATATTCCAACTGTAGAGCGTTTCTTATATTTGGACTATTGATTAAGAAAGTCAACTATTACCCCTACTGGCATCATGTTTAGCCAGATTTTTCCACTACTTGCATGTATCAATATAAAACATATAGCATGGAGAATGAAAACTGCGAACTATGCTAGAGAGATAGAAAGGGTTTTGCTTACTTACAACTAGTAGGTTTAAATGAGTTTAGGGAAGGTACTTGGCATTCAAGATAGGTTAGTATCAGTCATAAAGATCATCCGATAGGTAAACACCTTAAGATCAGCAAGAACCAGCGGAAATGGATAGAGTTTACATATTTTGAAAACTACTACTTGCAAGGTACTGTGCTAAAGCTACTTGACGTATTGTTGGTCTTTCAAGTAGTTAGGGATAAAATAGAGGACAGTACGGATAGATGTTGGGAGAAGGTTAAGCAAATGATGTTATCAAGGGCCTTACATGTAATTCTCAAAGAGGTCCATGGCCAAAACATATTAAATACTGAATTAAATCGACAATGGGGAAAAGGCATGATAGAAGTGATACGTTGTGAATCTAATTATTGCTTGTATTTTGTTCTTGGTCCTTTTTGATGGGCATCTATATGCTGGTAAAAAATCAGATTTTCAAATTTCTGAAAGGTTCATGGTCCAATTCCATTATCTATCAGAAAATCACTGTATGTATGGAAGGATCTTTCCCTTTAGAATTAGATTCTATTTTCTGTCATTATGAACAAATGTCCAGAAAATGTAAACACACTCAGTCACATACATTAAAATATCAAAAATATATTGCCACAAGATTTCCTTCCAGCACCATCAAATAGCCAGGGGAAGCTAAAAAGGCATGTAGCATCTTTCTATCTTCTTGCAAATCAGGAGAATTTTTCCCCCTTAGAGGGTGAAGCATATATGTACCATCAAAGCTGCAGCTTGATTAAGCTTTATGTATCACGTTATCAGTGAAAATACTTGTATATTTGGGAGACTGGTTGACTATTAGTTAGTTTTCAAAATTGTTGGATTTTTCTATTTCTGTTTTATGTAAAAGAGAATGGCGATAGAAATTATTTAGATGATGCTTTAAACTAGAAACTCTAGGTTTTTTTTGCTTTTTTTCCCTTATAAATAGAGGTGAGGCAAACCTAACTTTATGGAGAATAAAAGAGCTGAGGGAGAAGGAGAGGCTGAAGATGTTGGCAAGAATATAATTGAAGGAGTAAGGTCAATAGAGGAAAGATTAAGACTGTAAAGACATGACTGGAATACTATGGGAACTGATGAGTTTAAAGAGGTAAATTAAAGGTAGAGAAGATGGCAAATGGGATAGTTCTTGCTTGATGCTCTTACTCTCTGTAAAGTCGAAATTGAGGTACTCTATCTTGATCAAAAGATGGAACGTTGAGCTTGGAAAAAAAGTAAAAGATTTGTTCTGTGTGAAGTAAACTCTGAAATCAACAGAATAAAAACACAAAGGTTACAAAAGATAAATGAAGAGACAGATGGAGTTAGTCAGGAACAACCTGTCATGGGTCAGGTTAAAAAAAATGCTCATTAATCTTTTCCAGTAAATTAAAATATAGAGTGGAGATGTTGGATGACCCGATGCTGTGTACTGACAAAATGGAAGGGACAGGCAATGTCATTTGTATTTGGAGAAAATAAAACTTTTGCTACTGCCTGGAAATAGTGTTGATTCTATTTCTATGCTTGTTTATTTTAATAATGTGGACATAGTAATTCGTCTATGTATTTTTTTCTAGAATGTAATGTGGACACAAATAATAGCAACTTTGAATAGATCTCACAGTTAAAGGAATGATGTCAAAGCAAATAAACCTCTATACTTATAACTTTTCACGGCCTGCTCCTGCTAATTCCCTTTCATCTTATGGTGGCCATGCCCACTTTTAGGGCATTACTAGTTTCTTTTATTTAGTGTTCCACAAATCACAACCATAACAGTATTGGTCACTTGTTATTTTATTGTACCTTCATAACATAAAATTTTCAGCACTTGAAAATTTTCTGTAATTTCTAGGTGGAAACAGCAACCACATATACCTAATTATCACATAAGCAATTTTAGGTTATAAGGGAAATGGTAATATTATGGATTTTAAGATTTTAATAAAATTGGAGATTCCAGAGGGGACTTTATACATAAAATTCTCTAGAGAGCCACCCAAAGCAAAATCTGTGGTCATCATTCCAGTGAAAGGAAATGAGTGATTTTTATACTTTCAAATGTATTTGGGAGAAGAAAAGAGTAGGCCGAATGTCTAACTTGATAACAATAATTCCTTACATTTATATACTGTTGTATGCTATTTAAAGTATCTTAACTTACAGTCTCATTTGAACCACACTAGATTCTTAGAAGGTAGGAAAAACGGCTAATATGATTCCAACTTTGTCATTACTTTACTCTGGCACATTTTCACTAAGGAGAACCAAGACTAAAAATACATATTTCCTTTCTTCCATTTAGTAACAATGCCTCTGCCTCAATTCAGTTCCTTTTCCTCTGTGATGATTTCCACAGGATGAATCACAGTGTGCTCAGCATATATTACTCTGTCGTAACACACCTGATATTCCAGTTTTATGTTTTTTCTAAGAGCCATGCGACTCAAATAGTGATTTGCAAGCTCTAAAAACTGATGAAAAACAAACTGCATTCAATTTTTCACCTTACATAATCCTAACGTGACTCTTTCATCTCTTTAGAGAGAGCTATGCTGGAGTAAAGCAAGAACCACTGATCACAGTAGCACAGTTAAGGCATAGACCTTTTCTCAGAGAACTTATTTGGGTCATCCCAGCTGATCTCTTCTTATCATCAGAAATAGTGATTTCACATATGATAACTAATGGAATATTCTCCTGCACTGTATTCTACGCAGTGCCCCAGTTCTGCCCTATTCTTAGCAATTCAGCTTCTGAAAGGCATACTGACAGCTTGAATGCAAACATCCTTGCCTGATAAGCTAGATCTGCAACATTATTTGTCTTATTATATCTCCAAAACATTTACATGAGTAACACTTTGCCATTAGGAGTTTATTTTCTCTTAATCTATATACGTTTAGAAAATTTCTTCCAAAGGTATAATGGAAACAAAAGACAAAAAACAAAGCACACCCCTATGCCAGATATTCTTAACTGTGTAATCAATTCTATATGCAGATGAACTAGCATTGTATCACCTATACCAATCATTGAGTGAACATCCTTGAAGGGAAATAAGCAAGAGATAAGCTTTAAAATAAGACAGACCTGGATCCTAAGCCTGTATAAGCCACAATCTTTGGAGCTATGTTTCTGAGCTCCGTGAATGTCAGTTTTCTCAAAGAAGACAGCAAACAACAAAAATACTAATACTCCTCCTCTAGGTTTGTTGTAAGGATTAGATGTATTGAATGTGTTCAGAATGCCTTTATATTTGTGGAATGAGAATTCTAGTATAGCTTTTAAAGCGTTACTTCAAAAGATATGCATATAACTAGTTCATCCTTATGATAATTTTCCATGCAACAAATAACCAAAGTTAATAGCTTGAAACAACACTCATTTCTTATGTCATTTTCTACAAGTCAGAAGTCTGGCTTAAGTTGAGTTCTCTGCTCAAGAGCTCACAAGGTTGAAATCCAGGTGTTAGCTGGGTTTTAGTCTCATCTGGAGGCTTGTCTGTGGAAGGACTTGCTTCTAAGCTGCTTCAGGTGGTTGGCAGAATTCATCTCATTTAGCTATAGACTTCTGGCTTCTTTAGAGACAGAAATGGAGAGAAATGCTTGTGTTACTTTGATTCTCTAACTATAGGCAAGGACTAGGCCCTTTTTTAAAAAGGATTACCTGATTAGGTCAGGCTATCTGCTGGCAAACTCTCTTGATGAACCAGAGTCAACTGACAAGAGACTTTATTTACATCTGCAAATTCCTTCCTTTTTGCCATTATACATTGGTTAGAAGTGGTTCACAGGATCTGCCCTTATTCAAGGAGAGGGAGATGTACAAAGGTGTAATTTATTGGGGGATCACCTTAAGGTATGGACACCACAATCCCTTTGAGTAAAAAATGTGTATATTGTAGGTAGAAGAAACCAAGACCAGACCAGGAAATAATTTTGACGTCATGTACTATCTATAGTACCGTGGAGCAAACACTTAGAAAAGAAAACTTTCAAGAAATTTACATCTAAACTGAAACAAGTTTTAAGGCATCTGAAAAATTTATCTTCTCTCTTTTTGTATTTGATGGAAATTTAAGCCTTATAAATTCTTTTGAAGATTATATTATAGGCAAAATTGTGGCACTGGTTAGGTTTCTTCCACTACATAATAACTAATTTGACTGTACTTTATATTTTCAAGATACTTTGACTTCTGTTCACTATAGAATATTTTAGAACTAATAAAAATCATAGGAAGAATCAAAACCCAAATGTGTTCTAGTTACCCAATGACAAACATGTGTTGGCATATTTATTTCAAACTATTTTGATGTATATTTTTGTGGTGAACTTGTTTTATATAAGTATGGCCCTATTAAATATATGGCTGAATTTAGTAAGGACAGTTTATTTGCCTTGATCACATAAACATTGTTATGATACCAAAAAGCATTTATTGGGGTGCCTGGGTGACTCAGTCGGTTACTCATCGGACTCTTGATTTAGGGTCAGGTCATGATCTCATGGTGTGAGATTGAGCCCCACATCACTTGGCATGGAGACTGCTTAAGATTATCTTTCTCCCTCTTCCTCTGCCCCTTCCCTGTTTGCACATACATGTGTGCACACACGCATGCGTATGCTCTCCCTCTCTCTCCCAAAACAAAAACATTTGTTAAATCTTTATTATACTTAAGTGTGCTAGTAGGAGACAGAGAAAAATTAATCATCAGATGAGTTTTAGAAGCACTAAAAATAGAAATATAAGACATTTATTGTAGATTAATTACCTACTCTTTATGTTAGAAATGTTGGATTTTTATACTTATTTCCTACTGTAGTAACTGGATAACAAATATTTTATCTACATCAGAATTTATCTAGACTATTTTTTTTGGAGTTAGGATTATTACATGGGACATATAATTACTTGGCCAAATGTATATCGGGATATTTTTATGGCTCTCTTATGTTTCTTAAATATTTCCAAAGACATGTCTAAGACATTTATTTAGCAATTCTCTTAGTACCTTTCAAGATCCACACCAAAACATCTACTACTTTTGCATCTGTAACATTTCTTTACATTTCTCTTTCCTATCATGTCCCTCACAATGAAGCTCTTCCTCACTTTCTGAACCTCTAAGTTGCTCAGAGCTTACAGAATCTGTTCCTTGACAGAGTCATGAGTGATATGATTGGAGTATAAAGAGTTAATCTCTTATAGAAAGTTCATCTATATTCCTGCAGTCTTCTTGGTGTCTTCATAAGTGTGCTTATATTACTCAAAGGATGGTAAAAATTAGCAATATTATATTAAAATAATTTTCTTATGATAAGTCTAAAAATAAGTGATGACAAATAATTACAACATTTTGATTACTCGATACATAAAAACAAAGATATACTTCATACATTGAGGCATACAATTTTTCTCTACCTGGCATATTTCTCTTCCTTCTATGAGGACTCTTCAATTCTGAATTATCTTCCTAGATTGTTAAAATACATTTTCTCTGTATGTATGATTCACACTGGTTTCTAAACACTTTCTTTATTGCTTGGCATTTCTTCACTGTGATATAATTCTTTGGGTTAAAGTGTTGATGCTTTAAATAATCTTTTTAAAATGGAAACATTTATTCCTTCAAGTAGTGATTAAAAACCTATTACATGGCTAGCACCAGTCTGATACATGATTTTCCTAGATTTTGATTTCAAGGAGATTACAATATAGTGTAAAACAATGGAATTGTGAGATATGTAGACAAAGAGATTCTGTATGATAATGAAGAGCTGAAAAAAGTGCAATGGGAACACAAAGGAGGAAAGGCACAGTCATGCTGCCTTAAAATAAAAGTTGAATTTTGCTGAATCTTCATTATAACATTTCAAGATCCCATCAAGAGACCTGAGATATTAAGCAACGAAAAATATCCCTATGAAAAAAAATTTTTCCATGAAAGAGACTAGGAGAGTCTAAATTAGGGAGGTGACAGTGAGAGGTAAGGTGACAATTTAAGAGGTATTTAAAATGTAGAATCAAAATAAAATAATTAACAGACGAGTCTAATGTATACTAACATAGGAATGCTAAAGAAAAGAGTAAATGTGGAAAATAACATAATCATTAGCACTAGCCATGTAGTTATATGATAAACTTAAATATAGATTCTCGGTTACACTAGCTGTATTTCAATTGCTTAGGAACAACATGTGGCTAGTGGCTACCATATTTATTCCAGAAAGTTCTATCAACGGCACTTTTTGAAAACTGTGGATTATTAATGTTAAAGAGAGCCTGGAATGGTCAGAGAGATTACAGGGTAAAATCATCAGAATTTGGTACTATAAAAATAAATGCATCTTTTAAATGATAATCATCCATTGGTGCCTGGGTGGCTCAGTAGGTTAAATGTCTGACATTGGCTCAGGTCGTGATTTCACAGTCTGTGGGTTTGAGCCCTGCATCAGGCTCTGTGCTGACAGCTCAGACCCTGGAGACTGATTCGGATTCTGCATCTCCTTCTCTCTCTCTCTGCGCCTCCCCAGCTCATGATCTGTCTGTCTCTCTCTCACAAATAAATAAACATTAAAAAATAATAATAAATCATAATCATCCATTTACCCCCAAAATGTAAGACAATACTTGCTTAGGGTTTTTAGGGCCAAATGCTTTTTGGGCATAATTAAAGTGGCCTAAGGTTTATGAGCTGTTTGTATTTGTTAGCATATTTTGGAAGTATAATTTGTTAAGAAGTACTTTGAAGAAACAACTCTTTAAGGTGGCAGATGTAATCGATAGAGTAGGGCTGAGACTGTAACTTGACAAAGTTTATTTCTACCTCATATATGAGAATTACATAGGCTTTCGTTTTTTCAGTAGAGGGGGAACATAGACTCAAAACGGATTCTGACTTCACATGGCAGCTCCATCCCACCTAGTTCAGAAACAAACAAAAAATATTCAACAGATAGTGTAGACAATTTGTTGAATATCAAGCTTAGACTACCATACCTTCCACAGGTTTGACTCATCACAAAGCTGGCATATTTAGACGTATTGCAGCCCACTGTTATTTCTTAATAAAGTTATATTTGGACAGCTTAACCTGGGATACTACCTAAGAAGTGTTGTACATCCCAGACAATGAAATGACATCCTTTCAATTTCTTAAGTTAGAACCTGCTGAGCAATTTCCATTTCTTTAAGGGAAGACACTTTGTTGAATGCTTACTACCTGAGAAGCACTGTTCTAAGTACTTTGTACTTAGTCTTTGTTCCTCAAAAAGAGATTAGACTAAATGCCTCAGGCCTTACAAATGCCAAAGAGCAGGATTAGTATTGAGTACAGGCATCCATACTCCTGAATACTTTACTTTGATCCACTTTGCTGTGTTTCTTCCCAAATGCATCTGGTGACAGTCCTTTTTGGACACATTGGCATATTCTTCTTGGGCTCATAGAGTCTCCACTAGGACACAAGTTTTGTGAGAAACTTTTGATGTATTGGTTCACCTTTCAGAATCATTCCAAACAAGGAAATGTTTATTTTGGGATGTTTCCATCGATAAGTACCAAAACAAAGCCTCAGACTATGCTGGATCATCTATCACGGAAATCAGTAATTTAAGATATTTTAATGAATTTTATTAAAGATGTTATTATTTTTAACGACCAAACACAAGAAAATAAAGCCTATATATTGATTTTTAGTCCATGTGAATGATGATGCTGGGAATTCCATTGAACTGTTTGTGAACTTGAGGGCTTGGATGTGAATCTAAAATTCAAGTTTTTCATGAAGCATTAGACATAGTTTTGGAGGGATAACTCCTCATTCCCCTGACTCTGCCCTTATCCTATATTGATGTACGTATCTAAATATTACCAGTCACTGGGGTGCCTGAGTGGCTCAGTCAGTTTAGTGTCCCACTCTTGATTTCCACTCCATGCATCGGGCTCTGGGATTCTCTCCCTCCCTCTCTCTTCACCCCTCCCCATTCCCACTCTCTCATTCTCTCTAAATAAATAAATAAATAAACTTAAAAAAAATAAAAGAAGCCCTAATTCACTCTTTATGCAAGAAGCAGAATCATAAAAGTATTCCTTTCACTTCCTGATGAATCATATAAGATAACTACTGTTGAAGACCACAGAAAGCGAACTTGGGGTTATTGATATTAATTTGTCTTCCATCTCAAGACCTACAAGGAAGATTCAAGGAGAAACCGGGTCACCAGTGAAGAGGGACAAGGAGAATTTCAGGTCAACACTGGGTCTGGACCTAGTGTTCCCTGCTCAAAATAGTTAAAAAGAAAGAAAAAATAAATAAAAGGAATTATTATGGGTCTTTAAAAGACTTTTTTATAATGTTTACTTATTTTTGAGAGAGAGAGAGAGAGAGAGAGAGAGAGAGAGAGTAGGAGAGGGGCAGAGAGAGAGGGAGACACAGAATCTGAGGCAGGCTCCAGGTTCTGAGCTGTCAGCACAGAGCCAGATGCAGGGCTCGAACTCACAGACCATGAGATCATGACCTGAGCTGAAGTCAGGTGCTTCACCAACTGAGCCACCCATATGCTCCTCAATCTTATGAGATTGTTCGCCAGTTTATTCTAAGTTGAGAGGACATCAGTGTTTTGGAAGAATAAACAAAAAAACCTATTTCAAGGCATCTGCTTTTTGTTAATTAAAAATTAAGGAAACATTGAAACAAGAGATAATTATGTCATGAAAATCTACTGATGAAAATGGAACTGGATGAGACAGAGTACAATTGTATAAAAAAGTAGAAATTGGATAGAAATTGAAAAATGCACTTTATGTAAGAAATAGAAAGGACAATGAAGAAAATGCAATCAGTAATGTGAAAGATAATCTTAAAATGCTGTTCTGGAATGCAAAGAAAAAGGGGTTTAAAAATTAGATTAAGATGATTACTATGGAACAGAAAATTTTGGAAAAACTATAACCAAAGAGGTGATTATGAAATACATGAAAAGGAAATGGAATCTACTTTTACACACATACCAGGAATTATTTACCAATTAGGTGGGAGTGGGGGACTATTTATTTTGAAATTAAAAAATAAAGGAAAAAAACATGCAAGCCCAGACCTCCAAAATGAGTGGAAGAAAATAATTGTCCTATCACTTACCTAATATTAAAGAAAATGTTAGTGATCTATTAATTACATTTTCCACCAAGTTGTTCATTTCCAATCATAATTGGAAAAAAATCATATATTTAAGATTATAAAATTATAATCAAATTCTAAAAAAGAAAAATATACTCAAAGCCATTTCCAAGTCATCAGATATAAGCACCAAATACAATTAAGAATTCCCTAGTAGTGACTTGATAGGCCAGTCTTCCTATGTTAAAAAAATAGGCTTAAAGTTAATTCTTTAAAAAGCTTAAATATGGTGCTGTGCCTTAATTCATTCTTAAATTAGCACTCGAATAAAATGCGTATAATTTGTATTTTAATTTTTCCTGACATTTCACAACAGTGAGTTTTAATACCCCATTTTCACTCCCACATGATGTCTTTCTCTATGACTTATGATATACCTTTATAGTTTCCTAGGAAATTAAAAGTAAATTCTCTAAATTTATAGATATGTAATTGTAATAACAACATTGGAATCATGTAAGGCTAATACTTACTATTGAAATACAAATCAGTGGTTAATTTGACTTGCCCTTGCTTAATGAAATTGAAATTTGACATAGAATTTATTAGTAACTGGAGAGATGGTTACAAAAATTACATTGTTAAATTTGTCAAAGATTTAATGCAAGTAAGTAGCTGATTTAAGGGTTTTGTTCTCATTGGTAGAGTTGAGATCAGTACTTTGAGATTGCTTAATTAATCCATTAATCTATTTTATCTTCTATAGTGCATGTTATATAGTTAACTCTTTTATTCATTTTAGTAAGGTGTCTACCAGGTGACCTGATTGTTATGATTTATTCATTAACTGCAACAAAACAATGCTAATTGCATTATATCCATTATCTTTTGACTTTACCATTATATGCATAACTAGTTTATGATTATTTTTCTTGCATAATTAACTAAATGAACTGAGAGTTCAGATTAATTTGAAGAGGCATCATGAATCTATGTAAAAAGAGTATTGCAGAAGAACCCTCCTAATTATAAGACTTATAACCCTGGGCCGATCACTTAACCTCTTTGAGACTAATTTCCATTCCGCCCTATAAAATAGGTTTATGGAGATAGCTATGTTTATTTATGGATTTTGTCAGTATTGTATATTGGAATATGTATGAAGTGAATATTCTGAACTTTATGAATTTAGTGAACTTAATATACTATTGTTATTATTATTACACTGACATAAAATTTCTTACCATGCTCTCTTAAATTTCAAAATGAGATTATAGATCAAAGGCAAGTTCTGTGATTATTGCAAAATTAGGTGTGAAACTCTCGTGTTATTATATGGAAAAGAAAAGACTTTGGTTAGATATGTTGATATTTTTAATTACTAGGTTAGCAATGCATACAACACATGCAGAGCAGAGATAGACAACATTTACTACAGACTTTACAGGCAAAGAGGCAAATTTAGGATATTATGTAGGTACTTATTGATCATTCAAAATATTTTTTAAAACTACATTTTTAGCTGGTGGATGATTGAAACCAAGTGGGGGTGGAGGTGGGTTGGGAGCAGATCTGGTCTCTGGACAATAATCTGACAACCCATGACATAGAGCAAAATTTTCTACATTTAAAAAAGTTTGTTCTCCAAAACTTCTTTTGAAAATCATACCATTGCATCTTAAACTTCCATAGAAATGATGTTTCTGCATTTACTTGATTGTCATGTGGGAAAAATACTAGTAGTTTTGCATGATGAATACATGTAGAAATAAGGGAAATAGCAATTTTTATTCACTTTGTAATCCAAAAATTTAATAAAGAAACGGGTGTGCAAAGAATCTGAATTTCCCTTTGTGGGGGCATTCTAATTTAGTAGATTCTAATAGAACAGTTGTAGTTGAGAAAGATCTTCACCTCTAGAACTTTTTCCAAAAGTTATTGACTAAAACAGATAATAAGCATTTAACTCAACTGGAAAATGTCTCAATCTGATAAAAAGATAATTGCTTATCAATAGTAAATTTTATCACTCTCCACTGTAGAAAACAAGTCTGCTGTTATGCAATTAATAGCCAGTCATTTTAGTCACAGAGTTATGACCAATGGAGGAGGAGTAATTAAGTCCATCACATACAATAACTATTGCTGACATTCTCAAAAGGAACCAGAGTGTAGTTCTTTGATGAACTGAAATGCTGAGTAGATATTTTAGAGAGATTTTGATCTTGTCTTAAAATTTGAGTTTTACCTTGACATATACTTTTAAAATCACCCCCAAACAATCTTATTTGGTATAAAACTGTTTCCCATGCAAATATGTTGGGGTTTAAATATTTATTGCTTTCTTACCATTGTGTAGACGATACTGACATTGGCTCTTGCCAGGCTCAGCTTCCCTTTTAGCATAAAACTCTTAACTCAGAGCACCATGCATGGAAAAGTGGTATGGGACTGTAGGCTGGTAGCTGCCAGGGATGAGGAATCTGATTCAAGGGGTTACTTCTATTGTGTGGACAGTAAAGTGGCCTGAATTGAAAAGCTTTGAACAATTAGGGCAATAATATTAATAATATCTAAATAATATCTAATAATATGTAAATAAGTGTGCTCTTTTAAAAAGTCCTTTAGGATATGAAATATGAAAGACATTGATCTTCTGTGGTCTAGGTACCAGATGAGACATTGTAAATTGTAAATTGCAATAAATAAAGAAATAAATAACCCCTATTTAACTAATTAATTAAATAAATGGTTATTAAGTGCCTAGTATATTTCAGATACTGTGCTGGATGTAGAGGGTATTTCTGTGAAATCACACAGGCACACAGCCTTGAGGAGAAGAGAACATTCTAAACAGAGGCTGGGGCTGTTGGTCTCAGCATGTGCAGCTTAATCACGTTATAAGTAACCATGGAGATGAAGAGAATTTGGCATACTTTTCCTGGTCTTTGTTTTGCAATTTCTGTTTTCTGACTGACCTGTGACTATGATTCTTGTTCCCATCTTTGGTACGTTTTTGGATTTTCATTGACTACTAATTTCCCCCACTCTGCATAGACCCTAAAGAACAGCCCACTCCTATTCTAATTTTATTGGTCATCATAGCATTCTGGTGTTGGTAAAAGAGATATTAATTCCATGATATAAATGGAATTTTCTAAACAGTATTGCTATTATTGCCTTCCTTTTAGAACTGAGCAAAAGAAATCAGATGGAAAATGTATCTTTGATGGCAAATATTAATATAACACAAACATTAACAATCAAGATAATGGAATATATATATAATATATATATAAATATATATAACAATATATATAAATATATTTATATTAAATATATTTAATTATATATAATTATATATATAATATATATAACTATATATAATATAATATATAATATATATAACTATATATAATATAATATATAATATATATAATATATATATAACTATATATATAACAATCAAGATAATGGAAATATATATATATAATTTACATATATAACATATATATAATATAATATATAATATAATATATAATATATAATAGTCCAAGGTGGTTTATCTTTTTATATTTTTGAAATCACAAATGAAGAAAATTTATATTGTGAATGTTTTCTTACATGGGACCAGGTATAGAGTGATAATAATAGTAAAAGCTAAAACTAAAACTAAAAAGGTTACTTTTATTTTTTTTTCATTTTTTAGATTGTGGGGATAATGAGCATTATCATTAGCATTGCATTATTAATGCAATGTGTTACATTAACTTTATATTTTTGAAAGTTTGAAGTATTTAAAATTTTAATTTTATAAAAGCAATACATGCATAATCATTGTAGCAGACACCCTTGTCCATCCTTGTCTAGGTCTTACCACGAAAATTGTCAAGTCTTATCATTTCTTTTCCAGTCTTTCTTGCTGCGAAAAAGGGTCCCATAGCCATGTTGTGACAGTGTTGCTGGGAGATTCTGGGGGATAGTTTCTTTATTAATGAAAGAAATGAGCCATGGAGACGGGTTTTGCCACCCTGGGCTGGCTTTCCCAACTTTCTGGCTGTGAATATAGTTGTGGTACCTAAAGATATAGCAGCCATCTTGCTATCAAAGGACAAAAAGTTAACACTGAAAATTCTAGAGAGGAAGAAGAGTTTATGGTTATATTTGAAAACTATTGAACAGCCCCTGGATCACCAACCTCTGATTTTTTTGCTGTATATATCATACATTTCTTACTGATTAAAGTCATAGTTATTTGTACATTTCAGTTCTTATGGTTCAATGCTTTTTAATTTATGAAGATTGAAAAATTTGGAAATAGAGGCGCCTGGGTAGCTCAGTCAGTTAAGCGTCCGACTTCCACTCAGGTCACGATCTCGCGGTCCGTGAGTTCGAGCCCCGCGTCGGCTCTGGGTTGATGGCTCTGAGCCTGGAGCCTGCTTCCGGTTCTGTGTCTCCCTCTCTCTCTGCCCCTCCCCCGTTCATGCTCTGTCTCTCTCGGTCTCAAAAATAAATAAACGTTAAAAAAATTAAAAAAAAAAAAAGAAAAATTAGGAAATAGAATATCTTAAAATAAATGTTAAACTTAATCTTACACCTACATAGTTCTATATACTGCTTGCCAATTTAGGTCATTCCTCTTAGATTTACTTTAGTTGCCCTGACCTTTCTCCCACATCTTCTTTTCTTAGAAAGTCTTTTTATGGGGATTGCTCTCTTTTTAGGGAATTCAAATCAATCATATCAGAACAACATTATACGTTATGATGCTTATGTGAAAACTGGTTGCGACTTGCCTAGGAAATCTAAGAAGATTTACTGACAACCTTCCACATGTGGGCACACACAATTCCATGTAAATGTCACAGCCCATTAACTAATACTGATCATTCCTAAGATAACTTGGATAAATTTCTTTCCATATGTATGTGCAGCTATTCTGATATTAGTAGATTTCCTCACTAGTTGACATACTTCCTCTCCTCCTAAAGCAATCCCCTTTACTCCTCCAGCCATTTGCACTTATACCTATTAATCTCCCCAATGTTTCTTATTTGAGGTCCTTCTATGCATGTATCAGCTTCAATTTTTAATCAATTTGGAGAACACTCAAAACATTTTCTATTTGTGCCCTTTTGATAATCAACCGTAACACACAGCCTAAAAGCTAAAAAAGAAGTGTCAACATACTATCACCATAAGTGTTTTGCAATGTAGCCATTGGTATATTTTTGTTTAGTGAGCTCTGCTGACCTCCTGGTGGCCAGTCATGATCTTAATGAACTATAATTCAACGCAGCAGCACTTCCATGACACCTTGCAGCATGCCAGGGATCAGTAGAGATATATGCTTATGGGCAGCATTCTGATGGAAGACAGGATATAGATCTCTCCCTGCTACAGAAGCTTGGCCACCTGAACACAACCTATCTTCCTTCAAAGCAATGCAGTTGTCAACCCAGAACTTCCATTCCTGTCGATTTCCCTTGCATTAAGTTCCATTTATTCTACATGTGTCCACTGAGATGTTTTAAAGTTATACTGCCAAATTTAGATTATGTGCTGCAGGATTACTTATCAACTGGAAACTCACTTTTAATGCCTCTGCACACGTAAATTTTTCCTGGGTGTAAAACTCAGAGAAATACTTTTATCAGAGATGTTTGAATATGGGTTGGTTTCTGGCCTGAGAGGTGATCTTGGCTGTGGGTATTCCGTGAAATGAGTCTTTGAACCCTATCACTTTAGGAGAATTTATTCTAGATTCAAATTCCTAAATTCATTTATTTCATTATTTTTTGTCTACCATATAGACTTTGTGTTCTGGATTTTAACCACTATTATTATTATTTGATGATGCTGATGGTTGTTATCTGCACAGTAATGTAGATAGGCATCATATATTTCCTAATTTCAGAAATGCCCTTTCCTAGACTCCTTTTTTTTTTTTTTTAATACCTAATTGTCATGAAGTAGCACTGACTTTTCCCCATTCACATTCCAGCTTCTGTACTCTCAGCCTGGACTGATCTGATCCCCTCGGTCACTCTATTAATATGATATGATTTATTTTAGCCATAGTTTGGTCATTTTCACATTTTCATTATTTGATTAGTGGAAAATTCGGTAAAATAAACAGAACCTACTCTAGCTATTTTAATAGACTTAGGTACTTAAAGAATTATTTGAAGGACTCTAATCTGGGCTTTTTTTGAGTGATCACTTCACACCTAATCCTTTAGGGGAACAACTTGCTTTCAGGCTGTCACTGGAGCTAAGTCAACATCAAAAAGCCATAGTGCAATGACCTCTCATACTCATAAGGTTAGATTATGGACTTCCAAAGCCACTGGACAGAGATTAGAAAGTCACATTAAAATGCTGGAACAATTGTAACTGTCTCTTGACACAAGGAACTGGGGAATGGACAAGACTTCAGAATGCTGTCACAGGAAACTTTCATCTCTGAGAATGAATGGCTGGAGTTAATTATGCCCCACTTATGCCTTCCAAATATCTCAGACTGCTTTTCATTAGCAGGACTTAATTCACATCTGAAACTCTGGTTAGGGAGGGAAATGTAGTGTTCAATAATCATTAAAAATTGCAGGATGGTTGAATCACATTGTGATACTAAATAAAAAGTATATACTATGGATAATTATGATCTTAGTGTTTTTTTAATATAATAAATAATATATAGCAGCTCTAAAAGTATCATTTTTTATGAGATCATTGACAGACATTTTTAATTCTCATTTACCTCAGACCTCTCTGAATTTAGGCTTTTGTTTTCAGAAAAGAGTGCCCTGGCTGCCAGAGTTTCCCATGAGATCATATTGGGATGGACTAAGTGTAAGTAATAACTGTGTGTGGATGGTATTGAAGGAATGTACTGGATAATATGAAATTAAAATAGATGAAATTTGAAGATAGTAGCCACTTTTTTAATATTACTATCAATTTATTTTTTTTTCAAATTGTCTGTGGAATTCATTATCTCAGAAGATATTTATTTACCCAATATTAGGGAGTCATGAAAAATTTTTTTTCATAGATGACAGTGGATATGATTGAATTTCTAAATAGATTTTGAATCCCCAAAAGAAGACCATTGATCTGAAATTCAATGATTGCTGAAATTATTGAATTGCAAAATAGTACTTACTTTACTGTATAGTTTTACGTCTTATTTCCAGAAATATTTAAGTGGTTCTCTGAAAAGATTGGTAGGATAATATATATATGATGGCCCTAGACAATTTCAGACTTATCTTATTATCAATGAGTTTTTAAATCGTTGAGCAAAATAATTACCATTTTAATGATTTCAAAGTCACAGTTAAAAGCAAATGACCAAGATAATGAAAGTATTGTCAAGCATGTTTTGTTGATTCTTGATCAAAATGTTTTATGCTGAAGATATTAGTCCTGTGTGATATTTGTAAAATACACAAATGATCTAATGTAGATTTAATTACATACTGCTTTCGTATATATTGCCTCATTTTTTTGTCTTGCTGTGGGTAGTACATTTATATAACATCACTAAAATTACAACCAGTGTAAAAAAAAAAAGAAAATTAAAATAAAAAAATGCTAGTGAGTACAGATTTTCACAAGGATTGAAAATTTAATGATTCATAATGACTTGGCAAATTCATGAGTAGTAAGTTAGTCAAAAAGTTGTTGCTGACATAATTGCCTGTTTAGTTAATTTCCATAATATTCATAAAATCTGTTTGATTTGGACATTCTTGATTTGCTATCTCAACCAATGCATGATTCTGACTCAAATTTTTTCTAAGAGAAGAAAAAGTAGTCTCACCAACGATTAATTTAAAATAAATTCAATTACTTTTATGTAATGTTCAACAACATCAATGCAATTTCCAAAACATAAGTGTAATTATGTTTGTCTTTCATTTTGGATATTGCTCACAGTTTTCAAAAATTAGAGATTTTAAACATTTAAAAATATTTTTTAATCGATAAATAAATAAATTCCTCTTCTGTATACTCAGTAGTAGGCAGACATGTGTTGTTAGCTGCCTGCTCATCCATGGTTTTGAAGGTTTTTGAAGTAAAACGGGCACTCATCTCCCCATTCTTTACTCAGTTTTAAGAGTTCATCACAACACTCTGGTTTCTCTTCAGATCGCATAAATCTTTCGCCTTTTACTAAAGAGTTCATCACAAATAATCCTATATTCCCATTATTACATTTCTTAAGAACCAATTTAATCAAATTTCTCAAATCATAACTATGTAATAATGCTCATTAGGCCAAGTGTTGGCCTTGTGCAGCTGTGCGGATAATGCTGTCATTATATGCAGTGGGGAAGGTCTGAGGCTGAGGGAAGGGAACAATTGTGGACATAAGAAGTTGAGATGCTTATTAGACATTCATGCAGAAAGGTCAATTCAACAGCTCAATGGAAGGGTCATATTTGAATATATAAGTCAGAGAATCAGTCAACATGGAGATGGTATTTAAGACTATGAGTGTCGATGAGCTGAGCCTGGAAGATTGGTGTCTATAGAAAAAAAAAAAAAAAAAGAGAGAGCTTAAAACTAAAGCTCAGGTCAATGTCACATAAGGCAATTATGCAGAGGAGGAACTGCCAGAGTGGATTGCACACAACCAGGAAGAACATAAAGCAGAAAAGATTTTCAAGAATGAGAAAAGCTCAACCATGTCAGATCCTGCTGCGGGGTTGAATTAGATGACGACAAATGATTTCCCGTTGGGTTTGACAAAGTGTGAGGTGCTGGTGGTTTTTAAAGGATCCTTTTAGTTTGTGGGGCCAACTGCAAAATGAAAATGTGGTTCCCTTTGTTCAAATAGCAGGAGGACATTGTTGTCAAGGGTACTGAAATACGAAGTTTTTCCTTTCTTTCACAGGCTTTCTCTTAACCTGTCACGGTGATTTTTGGCTATTTAATGTTGCATTGTGCAGCATGGAGATAATTGCCAGTAAAGTGCAGACCTTTGCAGGCAACAAGGGGCCCATCTTCAGGCTGGCATATTCATGCCAGTGTGTACAGCCACTGAACTTAACTGACGTGCCATGACCAGTAAGGATGAGGAAGTCAAGCCTGGTATGTGTCCTTCCATAAGCTTTCTATCCCAACTCTTGCCGGATGACACACAAAAAGTTTGCAATCTCTGACTGGGACATGCTTGACACCTAGATTAGAAATAGGAGAAAGGGGTGCCGGCGTTGCTCAGTCAGTTGAGCATAGGACTCGTGGTTTCAGCTCAGGTCATGATCTGTCAGTGATATGTGGGTTTGAGCCTCTTGTTGAGCTCTGCACTGATACTGCAGAGCCTGCTTTGAGTTCTCTCTCTCCCTCTGTCTCTGCCCCATCTGTCTCTCTAACAAAATGAATAAACTTAAAAATATTAAAAACAAACAAAAGAAATGGAAAGATTTGATACTGCCAAATGTGCCACTTAATACATCAAGGTGCCAGACAGCTGGTGCCTTGCCCTGTACTGAGACAACATGGGGCAGTTGACCCCCAATGACCCCACCCTCTACATACCCAGGCTTCTGCTCGGGATGGCAGTGGGCAGGAGTAACTGGGTAGATGTGGGCAGGGGGAGGTCAAGTAGGACTTGGGGGCCAGGGGCAGCAAGTGTTCCAGAAAGGCAGGGAGGTGCTGGGAGGGATGGCCTGCGCTAGCCATGATAAGTTCCAAGATAAGCTTATCAAGAATTTCAAGATGGCAGCATCAAAGCATTCATCTCCAAGAGCATGTTCCCTCTCAGCCTGTGCTCTTATTTGATTGTCCTGGTCTTAAAGCCATGAAGCTGGCTCTGTTTTCTGTGGAAAATACTTTTATAACAACGTCTAGACAGTCGTTTGACCAAACAAGTGGGCATCATAACCTAGCCAAATTGCTAAGTTGGCACATAAAATAAAACATATGTATGTGGGGGCGCCTGGGTGGCGCAGTCGGTTAAGCGTCCGACTTCAGCCAGGTCACGATCTCGCGGTCTGTGAGTTCGAGCCCCGCGTCTGGCTCTGGGCTGATGGCTCAGAGCCTGGAGCCTGTTTCTGATTCTGTGTCTCCCTCTCTCTCTGCCCCTCGCCCGTTCATGCTCTGTCTCTCTCTGTCCCAAAAATAAATAAATGTTGAAAAAAAAATTTAAAAAAAACAAAAAAAAAACCACAAAAAAACACATATGTATGTGGATATGTGTGCGGGGGTATCTTGCGGAACCTATGATGTTTACTAACTTGACAGTGCAGTATCACAAGTTATTATAAGCCATGAGTATTTTGATCTCCATATAATAGTTATTGTTTACACATATAAGCAATAATTGGATATGGGTCACATTGTGTTTATGAGCATTAATTTTATGTGGTAATTTGGCTAAGCAGTGTTACCAGATATGGTCAAATATTCTGGATGCTTCCATAGAATGTTTTTAGATGAGACTGACATTTAAAATAGTGGACTATGAGTAAAGCAGGTTGTTCTCTATCATGTGAGTGGGCTTCATCCAAAAATCAAAGGCCTTGAGAGAGCATAGACTGATCTCCCTGGAGCAAGAAGGAATTCTGCCAGTTGATGGCCTTTGGACTTGAACTATAGCATTGCTCATCCCTAGTCTCCAGCCTGCTGGGCCACTCTGCAGATTTTGGACATGCCAGCTTCCATAATTACATGAGCCAATTTCTTAAAATGAATTTATATAGCTTATCTATATACCTTATTGGTTCTGTTTCTCAGGATAACCCTGAATAATACAACATGTCTTCCAATTGTGAAGTTATTGATGCATTAATATCTGCCATGTGATGTAGAGAAGTTAGAAACAAAAAAGCAAATTAATTCATGTAGATTAAAAGTTGTTGATGTTCCCATTATTGTGCTCATTAGTTTATATCATTACACATAATTTATTAACTTATTTTTTATTGTTAAAACCTCTCTTTTCCTTTTTAAAAACATGTTCTCTGTTTTTCTAATTTGCAAACTTTTCTTGTGAGTTCTTTCAATTAAGTTCCTATTTTTCACTTTGTCTTTGTTTTTTTGCTTCAATTTGACTTGTTCCAATTTTTTTAGATTAGAAGCATTACTCCCCCTTTTCTAAACAGAAACTTTCTTTAGAAAAGAAATTCACACTTATTCTTTCTCAAACTCAGTATGGCCTTTAAATCCAGGAAAGAAGAGCCTCTTCCCTAGGTACCAACATTTAGAGGGTCATGCATTGCACAAATACTATTCAGGCTCAGGAAATGCTCCATAACTTCCCTCAAGGTGGGGGTGATATCTTGAAAGATTCTGTGATGGTGCTGAATCTAATATTAGATATTAGAATAAACACTGCCTAGAAAAATGGTATGTGTTTGACCAGTGGAAGAACTTAGGTACACACATGAACATTTAGTAAAACGGCAAATTTTACCTCCAGATAATGGGAATGCAGTTGCTTTCTTTCATAACCTGGAATTATTTCTTTGGCTTTTGAATCATTCTTTGTATTGCTTCCTTTTGCATTCTAATACATGGTGTTGGAAGTGTTATTAATAGTAATGCTACTCACAACAGTTTCAAATCTTGCACAAAACAATTGATGACTCTAAGTGAATGGTATGTAGGTGATAACTGTACTATCTTCCATATTTCTGTAGTTTTGGGATTTTTCACAAGAAAAAAAAGGAAGGTGCTGAATATTACATATATTATGCTTTTTGTGTAAGAAAGGAAGAATAAGAATATATGCTTATATTTTCTTGTATTTGAATAAATTTAGAAGGGTACAAAGAATTAAAGAGAATATTGATGGACATGTGGGAAATGGGTGAGAAAAGGTAAAGCAGGAAGGAGACTTCTTTTTGGAAATACATATATATATATATATATATATATATATTTAGTTTGAAACCATATGAATGTCTTTCTTATTAAATTATTCTATTAAAAATAATAAAATTTTCAAATGACCAGCTACCTGAAAGCAGCCTGGCAAATCTCTATGGCTCTAGTAGGGGAGTACGGAAAAGGGAATTATCTGTATGATTTAGGGGCTGGGTAGTCATTGGCATCTTCTATAATATTGCAGGTTAAATGTATTGTCTTAGATTTATATGTCTCTAATTTCAAGCAATGACTATGCAGTTATCTAGATGAGTGACCTCTGGTTAATTGTTCCACTTTTCTGAACTTCAACGTCTTCAATCATAATATAGGGAAATAACTAATTAGTAAGATATCTGAGAACAAAAATGAGGTGATAAAAGTGAAACATTTACACTGGTGCCTACTGTCTATTCAGTGTTGAATCCAATCAAGAGTAACTATTATCATCATCACTATAATTTTATTAGATTGAAAGGGAGTATACTGTGAGTTAGCAAATATATTTGTGAGAAGAGCTATTTTAAATATAAAATCCTCACTTGAGGACCCTATGTCTCAGTTGGACATATAAAGCACATCTTGATGCCAAGAATGAAGAAGCCATGGGAGTTTTTCAATAGGCCATTGCATCTGTCCAGGGCATGAAAGTGAGAATCAGACTGTCAAGAATGCACATGGAGGGCACCTGGGTGACTCAGTTGGTGAAGCGTCTGACTTTCGTTCAAGTCATGATCTCAGGGTTCTTGAGTTTGAGCCCCAGATCAGACTTTCTGCTGTCACCATGGAGCCTGCTTGGGATCTTATGTTCCCATCTCTCTCTCTCTCTCTCTCTCTCTCTCTCTCTCTCTCTGCCCCTTCCCCACCTATGCGTGCATATGCCTGCTCACTCTCTCTCTCTCTCTCTCTCAAAAATAAATAAAATAAAATAAAATAAAATAAACATTAAAATAAATGCACATGGAAATCAAAAAGCAGAGAAACTGAAAGGATTTTAAAAGATGCAGAATTGGGGACTAGGTGGCTCAGTCAGTTGAGCATCCAACTTGGGCTCAGATCATGTTCTCACAGTTTGTGAGTTCAAGTCCCACATAGGGCTTTCTGCTGTCAGCACAGAGCCCACTTTGGATCCTCTGTCCCTTTCTCTCTCTGTACCTCCCCTGCTTCACATGCTCTCTCTCTTTCAAAAATAAAAATATTTACAAATACATAATTGAATATATGTATGGGGTTTAGAAAGACAAAATCAGGTGTAGGAAGACGAAACTAAAATAATGAGAAGAGGAAGACAAGGAGGAGGGCTTTATCATTCATTTTATTGTCAGCATGTCTGGGTGAATTGTTAATTACATTTTGGATATTGTACTAGTTTCTCATTGCTACTGTAAAATATTGGCAAGACTGATGTCTAAAAACAACAAAGATTTACCATTTTATATTTCTAGGTGTCAGAAGTCCTCAGTAGGTCTCAATGGGCTCAAATCAAAGCATTGGCAGGTCTAGGTTCCTTCCAGAGGCCCTCAGGGAGAACCTATTTCTTGTTTTTTCCAGTTTCTGTGGGCTGTACACATTATTTGGCTCATGACCTCTGCCTTATTCAGAGACAGGAATTGCTAATTAGTTTTTTTTTTTTACATAGCATTTCTGACACTGATGCTGCTGACTCCCTCTGCCTCATAAGGACTCATGATTACATTGAGTCCACCCAGATAATCAAGGATAATCTCCTTATTTTAATGTCTCCTGATCAGCAACCTCAATTCCATTTCCAACCTTAATTTCCTTTGCCATATAACATAATGAATTCACAGATTGCAGGATTAAGTTATAGATATGTTTGGGGAGTCATTGTGCTGCCTAAAAAAGGCATGCTATACGTAAAGCTCTTACATTAAAAACAACATTAATTTAAAAGATGCTTGTGGTGAAAATAGCAACTAGAGTCAGGAGGGGAAAAAATAATATGGGCAGAGAATGAGGGATGAAAATGATAAGTGCTGGAGTCCCCAGACCTCTCTAATAAGCCTCATTGTTTTATAGGGAAGAAAGAAAGAAAGAAAGAAAGAAAGAAAGAAAGAAAGAAAGAAAG
>NW_024412405.1:20422398-20568649 GCF_014898765.1 Herpailurus yagouaroundi
AAGAAAGAAAGAAAGAAAGAAAGAAAGAAAGAAAGAAAGAAAGAAAGAAAGAAAGAGAAAGAGGAAAAGGAAGAAGTAGGGAGGGAGGGAGGAAGGAAGAAAGGAAGGAAGGATCAGATGATTATCTCAGGGACAAATATATTCAATAATTTCCATATAAGTAGAATGTTAAGCTTTATAGTGACTTAAAAGCTGCTAAACATAAGAGTATTATAGTCTCATTTCTAAAAGTATACCTAAGACATAGTAATACCACCAATAAATCAAATAACCTGTAATAAAAAATGAGCCATTTCAAACTTGCTAGGTCTACAAAACTTTGAAAGTTTTACATTTACATTAAATTCTTCAAAATGATTCTATAGGATAAATGCAAATAACTTCACGCTTTATAATAACAGACACTTAATTTTAGGACGTTTCATGGAACTATAGATGTTGGAAAGTTAAAAAGTCTCTGTCTCTATTTATTAATCATTATTTATTTTAATTCCTAGCTCTACAAAGAGTATAATTTCAAATACCAAGACTTAGAACTCTGGGATAGGAAATGTATATGTTTACTTTTTTGTACTATGTGTTTTAATGGCATCATTTAAACTCTAATTATGCATGAAATTATATTGGATTTCTCACTAAATGCAAAGGAAGAAATGTTTTCACGATTCATTGTTTGGTAAACATTTCTAAAACTGTATTGCTGATACAGCTCATCAACTAAACCTTATGAGAAATGAAATGTATGGGAGGAAAACACTAATTAGGGAGATTTTCTTTCCCAAATACACATGTGGAACTCCTATTAATGTCAATCACAAGGAGATATCTTTCTGATGAATACCCCTAGGTAACAACACATCTCCCCTTGTCTTTCCAATTATAAACACAACATCTTTTTTAATTGTTAACAAGTTGCATTACATTCTAAATCTAAAACTTTGGTTTCCTCAAAAAGAGTATATGATTTAAGCTGAAGTATATTCAGATGATATTTATGTTATGAAATGTAGTTTCCAAAAGTGATTTTGAATTAATTTGTTTTATACTGGTTTTATATTCACTAAACTGAATCGTTTCTATAACTGAACTTTCCACTGAATATTAGCCAAGATTTACCATTAGTTTCATGGGAAAATAGCTTACTTGATTCTTTATGTGTTATTTTTAAATGATTATGTTTGAACTGAGCACTACAATGTAGACTACACAGGTGTTCTCCATAATCTATAAACACCACAGTGTGCTAATTTAATATATAATTTACTAAATATTTAGAGATTTCACCATGCTGTGGTAATGTGTAAAATCGTTCTCAAACTACACAATATATGAATGCATACTGTTATTCTTGCTCAGGACAAAAAAGAAAAGAAAGAGCAAAAAAGAAGCAGTGTGTGTTCCACCAAAAATACACATAACTCTGCTTATCAGCTAATCCTTAAAATGTATGTAAAAATATGTAAAAATTATATCAAAAATATTATTTCTCCACAGATAGTAAAAATTACTTCCAATAATTCAGATAGACTGTGTTGTGTATCACATGGCATATTAGTCAGGGTTCCCCAGAGAAACAAAACTAATATTTTAACATATACTTATATAAATATGAATATACATATAAATATAAATATATATCTTATTATATAGGCTGAGAAGTTCTACAGTCTGTCATCTGCAAGCTGGAGAAACAGGAACAACAGTATAAAATTCAGTCTGGGTCTGAAGTCCTGCCAGAGGCTCCTATGGTGAGGGCAGGAGAAAATGGATGGATGTCACAGATAAATAAGGCATAGAGAGACTTTGTTCTTCTTTGACCTTCTTGCTCTCTTCAGGGTCCCCCTGGATTGGATGGTGTGCACTCACATTGGTGAGTGTATATCTTCATTACTCAGTCTACTGATTCAGATGCTAGTCTATTCTGGAAACACCCTCACAGATACACCCAAAAATAATGTTTGCCAGCTCTCTAGGCACCCTTTATCCCAGTTAAGGTGACACATAAAATTAACTATCACACATGGTGACTCCGAAATATTATAGGCTCAAAAATTCCAGGGCATATGCACTAATCAGGATATTGTTTATGGTTTATATTGATTATAGGGATGATGGCAAAGATGGACTATATTCACCATTGAAGGAGATGAGCTCTAGAGTCAAACTATTAGAGTTAAAACTTCTTTCCAAATATCTTCCAAGCATAAGCCATATTATACTCTTTCACATCCTTTTTATAAATTCCAGAGTTAAATTATTCAACAAAGTAATTAAGAGCATTGTGCAAATATTTTATCTTAATTCTTTCTACCTCACCAATATGCACTTAACAAATTGGGTATCTTTACAGTTGACTTTTCAAAAGAGGTTAAGTGGTTTAAAAAGTGATTGGATGGATTTTTGGTTTTAGTTCCAAGGTGTAAAGATCTTGGAAGTTATCATTCCCATCTTCACAACATGAAAATTTGGACTACTGACCTATCAGAGAACTGTCCTTTTAGAGAACTGAATTTGCAGGACAAAATATGACTTCAAAATCTGGAGACAGAAAAAAAAAATTCTGGAGACAGGAAAATCCTGAGAGTCATAAACAAGATCTGCTTCCCTGGAGCACAAGCTGCTGGAGCTATACATTTATAGAGACATGTATATGGAAACTTTGGCAAGTTGCTGGAGGCTTTGTGAAGACTAGCCTGAGAATGAGAAACTACAGGGGCTGTAATCTTAGGAAGCATCTTACACTTTCATGGGTTTTATCTCTAGGAACCCCATCAGGATCCCATGCTTAAGAGCCAAGAAATATCCCCTGGTGACTCTGGAAATTTAGGGGAGGAGTAATCTTTGTAAAATAGGACCAGGACCTACTCTACAACAAAAGTCTGCATTCCAGGAGGGACAACTTCACCAGAAACTTGTTTCAGAGCTGTGGGGGAAGGCATTCCTCTCATTTGGTTAAAAGTAATGAAATGGAGAAAGAGTTTACAAGTTAACATCAGCTGGAGAAATTTCATAAAAGGCTGACTTTAGAATAAGGAAAATTAACAGAAATTAAAAATGTACTACATAATGATAAGGTTGTCAATACTACAAGAAGTTATACCAATCTTAAATCTGTGTGCACCTAACAACAGAGGATCACAGTGAACAAGGCAAAAACTGATAAAACTACAAGAAGAATAAACAAATATATTATTATACTTGGAGACTTCAATACCTTCTGTAATTGGTAGATCAAACAGCATAAAATCAGTAAGGATATAGTTGACCTGAACAGTAGTATCAACCAACTTGATATAATTAAAATTACACAACATATTATCTAAAAACTGCAGAAAATAAGTTACTTTCAAACATGTAGGGAATATTCACTAAGATAGAACTTATTTTGACCATAACGACTTAACAAATTTGAAGTAAAAATTTACAAATGCATTTTCAGACAGCAATAGAATTATCTAGCAGTCAACAGAAAGGTAGCTAGAAAACCCCAAAATATTTGGCAATTTACACATTGAAAAATAGCACATGGGCCAAAGAAAATGTCTGAAAAGAAATTTAAAATATTTTGAACTAAATTAAAATGCAATGTATAATACTATGCAATAGCAAAGGCAGAAAGGCAGTGCTGGGAAATTTATAATGTTAAATGCATATATTAGAAGTGAGAAAGATATAAGATTATTAACTTCAGCTTCCCTGATGGGAAATTAGAGACAGAAGAGAAATTCAAGCCAAAAACAGGTAGAAGAAAGGAAAGAATAAAACTTAGAGTGGAAACCAATAAAACTGAAAATAGGAATACAATAGAAAATATCAACAAACCCAAAAGCTGTTTGTTTGAAAAGATCAGTAAAACTGATAATCTTCTAGCCAAGCTATCCAACAAAGGCACAACTCTTAATATCAGAAAAGAATGAATAATCATCACTACTGATCCCATGAACAGAAAAAAAAAAACAGTAATAAAGAGATCCAATGAATATTTGTATGCCCACAGTTAAATAATTCAGATAAAGTGGAACAATTTCTTGATGGACATAAACTACCAAAACTCATACAAGGATGAACAGGTTACCTAAATAGCCCTATATTTATGAAAGATGTTTAATCAATAATTATTTTTAAAAAATAGTAAATAAACTTTCAAAAAATTAGTCAACTGGTCCATACAATTTCACTAGTGAGTTCATTGAAGGAAAAAATTATATCAATTCTCCACAAAATAGAAGCAGATAGAAGTCTTCCTAATACATTATATGAGGCCAGCATTACCAAACACTAAAACCGGATAAAGACATTACAAAATTGGAACACTGTAGAGCAGTATCTCTCGTGAACATAAGCTCAAAGATCCTCAACAAATTATTAGCATATTGAATTAAAAATGTATAAAGACGGGCTGTTAGGTGGCTTCAGCATCTGAATCTTGATTTCTGCTCTGGTCATGATCTCACAGTTCATGAGCCCCACATCAGACTCTATGCTGACAGCATGGGACCTGCTTGGGATTCTCTTTCTCCTTCTCTCTCTGTCCCTCCCCTGCTCTCATACATGCTCTCCCTCTCTCTCTTTCAAAATAAGTAAATAAACTTATAATACAAATAAAAATGGGGGTGCCTGGGTGCCTCAGTAAGTTGAGCATCCGGCTTCAGCTCAGGTCATGATCTCATGGTTCGTGAGTTTGAGCCGTGCGTCCAGCTCTGTGCTGACAGCTCAGAGCCTGGATCCTGCTTCAGATTCTGTGTCTCCCTCTCTCTCTGCCCCTCTTGAGCTCATGCTCTGTCTCCCTCTCTCTCAAAAATAAGTAAACATAAAAACAAAATTTAAAAAAGAAATAAAAATGTATAAAGAGAAGTATACACAATGAAGAAGGATTTTATTCCAAGTATTCAAGGCTAATTCAACATTCAAAAATCAATCAATGTAATCAACCACATGCAAAGACTAAAGAAGAATCTACTGATCACATCAATGAACACAGAAAAAGCATTTGACAAAACCTAACATCCATTCATGCTTAAAATTTTCCTCAAACTGGGAAAGAAAGGGAACTTCCTCAATTTGCTAAAGTACAGCTAAAAACAAAACAAAACTATAGCTAACTTCATAGGTAATTGTGAGAGATAGACAATTTCTCCTTATATCAGAAGCAATTCAAGTATGTCCAATCTCATCGCTTCTACCAGATATCCTACTGGAATTCTTAGCTGGTACAATAGGGCAACAACATAAAAAGGAAATGGAGGTATACAGATTAGGAAAGAAGAAATAAAATTATCCCTATTTGCAGATCACATAATTGCCTATCTAGAAAATCAAAGAGAATAAACAACAACAAAAGCTCTATAAATAATAGATGGCAGAATACAGAATTAATGTACAAAATCAACTGTTTTCCTATATACCGGCAATAACTAATTGAGATTTGAAAAAAAATACTTCATTAAAATAGCAACCTTAAAAATGACAGTTAAGTATTGATCTCACAAGATATGTGTAGGATCTGTATATGAAAAGCTGTAAAACACTGATGGAAACTTACCAAAGAAGATCTAAATAAATCAGGAGATATTCTTCATCCATTGGAAGACTCAGTATTGTTAAGATGTTGATTGTTCCTAAACGGTGCTGAACAAGCAGATATCTGTATGAAAAAAAAAAAAAAACCTTGGCACAGACTTCAGATCTTTCACAAATACTAACTCAAAATGGATTATAGACCTAGATGTAAAATTCACATTTATGAAAATTCTTTAAAAAATAGGAAACAATCTACATTACCTTGAGTTTGGTCATAATTCCAACAGCATAATCCATGAAGGAAACATCGATAGCCTGGATTTTATTGAAATTTTAAACTTCTGCTCTGTAAAATGTACCATTAAGAGAATCAAAAAACAAGCCACAAACTGCGAGAAAATATTATGAGATAGATGTCTAATAAAGGATATGTATCCATAAGATTCAAAGAATTTGTAAAAAACCCCAAACAATACTAACACAACATCCTAATTAAATTTACTATCCTAACACAGGAAGCTGATAATTGAGCTTACTGGATGTTGAATATATGAGGACTCTCTGCACTACCTTCACAGTAACTCTGTAAATCTATAAATTTTTCTAAATTTTTTAAAGTTAATTACAAAATAAAGTAATCCAAGAGTTTGAAGAACAGTTAAGAAGAACCATCCACTCCCTCTAACTTCTCACCCATTATGGTGGAAGAATTGGGTCTGCCACACAGCAGAGATGGAGAAAGATGACGGCACTACCCAAGCAGTCAAAAGAAGACGGAGCAAACAGCTTTGCCATGATTGACCCAGAGCTGCACTTCAAACAATTACATGAGTCTATGTAGTGACACAGAGCCTTAAAATATCCATAGCTATAGACATGGAGACTGATGAAGATTTCTGGGTCTCTGAAGTGAAGATTCTGAAGCTCAGAGTGGAGCAATCAAGACTAGATCAAATTCAGATCTTAGCTCTGAATAAATGTGTTTTGTTCTAAGCAGGCCACCTATTGACTATAATATGTAAACACAACAGTAAACTATGGGTTAAACATATAGAGAGAGGCGCCTGGGTGGTTCAGTCGGTTACGCATCAGACTCTTGATTTTGGCTCAGGTCATGATATCATGGTTTTGTGGTTTGAGTCCCATGTTGGGTTCTGCACTGACAGCGTGGATCCTGCTTGGGATTTGCTGTCTCCCTCTCTCCCTGCCCCTCCTCCATTTGTGCTGTCTCTGTCTCTCTTGAAATAAATAAGCTTAAAAAAAAATATATATATATACATATATATATATATATATATAGAGAGAGAGAGAGAGAGAGAGAGAGAGAGAGAGAGAGGGAATTAGCTAGGAAGGATACCTCATAAATATTGATTGCATGAATCAACAGATATCCTGAATTATGTATCTAGTTTGACAATACTATCCACAAATCAGTGGGAAGACACTAATGAAAAGACATTTAAGTTGAAAAATTTTATGTTTTAAATGATTTTCCCTAGGTAGCACATTTGTAACTGGGTAAAGGAAGACTAAGCATAAGAGAAAAACCAAAAGGCTGTTTGCACTCAAGAAAAATTAAGGCATGGGTGATGATACTAAAAGCAGAAATGGGGAAGATGGGCAAGGAGAAAATAATGGACAGCATTCAGTAACTTGGTAAATACAGAGAGTACAGAGTGAGGGAAATCGTGAAATTAAGCGACCAATTTTCTGTCCTTAACTGTCTTCTGACAGGCCTTCCATGTAGAAAGCAGTGCTGGTGCATCATAAATCAGATATTTAAATTATGTTATGTTTTGGACTTAATGAGATTGGTCCAGAGGGAAATTCAGGCTATCTTTATGTTGTGACAAAGTGTTCATTAGCCACGGTAATAGCTGATTTTAGAGATCATTTGTTTTCTGTGAAAAGGAAAAAAAACATATACACAATGTGTTTAAGTGGTTGTGCTGATGTTCCGTTTTGACAATAATTACTACACAATTGTGAAGGGAAATTGGTCATTCGTAACTTGTAATGACAAATCTTAATCCTGTAGTAACTGCAAATGTACTCCATTACATGTGTAGTTGGCAGTAATCTGTAGCCAAGCACTCGTCCAGAAAGACAACAGTTGAGGACAAAACTCTCATTTCCTAGATGTATAATGTTCCTTGAAATAAATAGCCTAATAACTCTAGTTATCGAACTATACATTCTTTTATAACAGTATTAATATGCATTTCTTTACAAGGTCCACATTTATATTCAACTATCTGAAAAGACTAGGCAGTTGGCTTAATGAAATTCTTGTCATTTATATCGAGGTTAAAGATATGCACTGCTTTGTGTCTGAGTTTGGTTCTATATCATCTTTTGTTGCCAATGTTGTACCTTTAAACCAGTGCCATGTAATAAAGGCTTCATGAATATTAAACTCATTCCCCACAACAAAGTGGTCTAGTCACACACAAACTGTTACAGGTCAGTGTTATGACCAACTTCATGAACACAAGAAAATTGCTGCAGGGATGAGAAACACTTCCAGAAACAGGAAAATTAGTGAATATTTCTGGTGGACACCATTTAGTCATATTTGGTCAGTTCTCTTTCTCTCAAGCCTAGCAAGTCTAATATGTCCCAGGTAACTATAGTACCAGAAATTTTCTTAAACAGGTTTTTGTTTTCCTTTATGATTATAGATGCCTAAACACACATTTTTATACTTTTTATGTTTTAAGCCATTTTCACAATAACAAATTTGAATGTAGACTATAAATATATGTTAGAAAAGGCTAAAATTCCTTTGATTTCCATCCCTAATAGGATCCCTTGCCTACTTACCCAGAGATAATCACATTTATTATTTTGATGCTAGATCAAAATCTTTTCAGATTTCATTCTAAAGTTTTAAACACAGATACACAAATACTTGCTAAAGTTTATGTGTGTGTGTATATCTAACTAAATATTTAGAAAGTGTTTACAAAGTGTGTGTGTGCATAACCTGGTAATGCCCTTATAACACACTCTGGAAATAGAAGTGTTTTTGTGCAAAAGAGACCTGTATGAGAATGTCATTGCCGTAGAATTTGCATAACAGCAATTAGAAGTTGGAAATAACCTTAATGCTTATGATTAAAGGGATGGCTGAAATAGTCAAGTATTTATGGATATATCTACATTATGAAATAGTATGTAGAAATTAATATTTAACAATTATTTAAAGAAAATAGAGTTTTTGTATATGTGCAAACATGGAAAATTATATGGATGCAAATTTTACAAAGGGATACTTGTTCATGATTGGGTAAAAGGTTTGTATGGAGGCAATGACTGTACAGTGGCAAATGAGGCTACATAGGAAGCTCCTGTCAAAAAATGACATACTTAGTACTTTTGTTAAGCCTTTTGGGACTCTCCCTTTCTGTTATTGCATAACAATACAAATAGAAATTATTACATAATTGCAAGGTGAATGGAAGTTTACATATCAATTAAAATATATAAATTGGATATCTCAGATATATGTGAGTTGGGGATGACATGTAATTGATAAGATGTTAATATCTATATGTTTATGTGACTTTGAATTTAACATGTGATTTCTGGACCAAGGCAGATACCAGTTCAGCAATAACTTCATCAGCCGTACATATGATGAAATATTCACATTTTGGTAAATATGACAGGGGATTTAATACTTGAGGGCAGGATGTGTTCTCATGATAGTTCAAATAATAGAGTGAAATATGATTAATTAGAAATTTTACCAGAAGTTTTAAGCCAAATAAATAAAGACTTCTAGTTATCTAGTTTGGAGAGGAAGGATAAAGCTTTATTTGCAAATGACATGATCTGGTTGTTAGAAAATTCCAAAGGAACATACACACACACACACCTACTAAAACTAATAAGTGAGTAAAGCAAGGTCACAGAAGAAATCACCTTTATGGATTGGAAAACTCATTATTATAAAAATGGCAATTCCCAAATTGATCTATAGATTCAACACATTCTTTCTGAAAATTCCAGCAGAATTTTCTTAAAAATTGTCAAGCCTCTCTTAAAATGTATATAGTAATTCCAGTGACTAAAAATACCCCAAATTATTTTGAAAAACATGAACAAAGTTAAATGATCTATATTACCCAATTTCAAAATTTACTATGAAGCTACAGTAGCAACATAATATAGTGTTTCTCCAAAGATAGATGTGTAGCCAGTGAAAGAGAATTGACAATTCAGAAATTATTCCTTACATTTGACAATGGTGCCAAGACAATCTGGTGGCGAAGGGATAGGTGGTTTGTGTTTGTTGTTGCTGTTATTGTTTTACAAATGATGTTGGGAGGACTGGATATGCATATGCAAAGAAGTGAACTAAGACCTTGGTCTCACATACAAAAAAGGAATTCAAAATGGATCCTAGAATTAAATATATGATCCAAAACTATAAAACTTCTGGAAGAAAATTTAGAATAAAATCTTTGTGACCATGGGTAACAAAGAGTTCTTAACTACAACACCAGAGTCCAATACAGGAAAAAAAGAAGATAAATTCTACTATCTCAATATTAAAACCTTTGTAGTTCAAAAGACACCAATAAGAAAGTGAAGTGACAAACAACAGATTGGGAGCAAATATTTGCAGATTATATAACTGATAGAGAACTTGTATTAATATGTATAGAACTCTTATAACTCTGTAATAAAAAAAAACCAAAACATCCCAACAAAGCATTTGGCAAAACATTTGTATAGACATATCATTAAAGAAAATATTCAAATGGCCAATATGCATGTGAGAACATACTCAATATCATTAGTGATTAGGAAAATGCAAATTAAAACCACAATGAGATTTCACTTCATACCTCGTAGAATGGCTAATCAAAAAGATGGACAGTAACAAGTGTTGGTAATGATGTAGAGAAATGGAAATGGCCATTGCTGGTGGGAATGTAAAATGGTACCAAATATTGGAAAATAGTTTGTCAGCCTCTTAAACAGCTAAACATGAATTGAACATACAGTTCAGCAATTCCACTCTGTTTTTTTAAATTAAAGCACCATATTATAGGGGCACCTGGGTGACTCAGTCGGTTAAGCATCTGACTTCAGCTCAGGTCATGATCTTGGTTCCTGAGTTTGAGCCCCACATCAGGCTCTGTGCCCACAGCTCAGAGCCTGGGACCTGCTTCAGATTCTGTGTCTCCCTGTCTCTCTTCCCCTCCCCTGCTCCACTCTGTCTCACTCTCTAAATAAGTAAGTAAATAAATAAATAAATAAATTTAAAAAGCATTTTATGAAAAAAATATAAGCAAATATTATAAATAGAGAAGATCTCCACTCCTCATCTTCTTTACCAGTTCTCATTATTCAGAATGGATTTTTATTTCTTATTGCTGAGATATTTCTGAATAAGCTATTGGTATCTTTATTCATTGATTTTTCCAATTCTAGATGAAAGTTAAACCTTTTTACTTATCTTCCTTTTGTCTCAATATTCACTTTGCCATCCATGCAGTTATTTGTTACATTATTTTTGATTTTTCATTTCCTTTATCTGTCTTCTGAAGCACCACTGTAGAAGTATTCATATTCCAGTCCCTTCTTCCAACTCTCCTACTGTTTTGTGCCTCCTGATGGGCAGCTACACCATTACTTTTACATTATCAAGATGCATCTATGTTGATATTCTCATTGGTAATTCTAGTTACATTTTTATTTTTTTATCATTGTTTGGTCCTAAAATTGTAAATCTTTGTTTTAGACAGAGTTTGAGACTATGTAATTTATTTTATATTTATTCATTTATTGCTGTAAAATCAAATGTTTTATGATTCCATTTCCTCCTCTCCTTTACCTGGATATTAGAATTAAGATAATTGTGCCTCTCGTGAAGATGGTGCATGCCATCAAAGTCACATGGATTTATTTGATCTTCAGTGCTCAAATTGTGTTCCAAAATAATTTGTTTCATATTTGAAACCTATAATTCTGGTAGATAATTTTTTTTTGTTTTGACTTTGTCTTATTTTCTCTTTTCCCTTTATTAATAGAAGAATAGTGAATTTTCACATTATTTATAATTATTCAGGCTTCCAAAAATAACCATCAGTCAACGTTTATCCCACGGAATATTTCTCCTAGAATTCTTTGGACTACTCCCCAAAATAGAGCACTTGTTGCCCAGGCTTCTTTTAGCTCTGCCAGCCTGAGATGTTCTCTGGGCTTAGAGTCTCTGTTTCGTGAGCCCCAGGACTTCCTCATTCTGAGACCTCTCTATTTATTGCAGGTTTTTCTCAAACAACTTTCACAGCAAATTGCATGGAAGAAAAAGATCTTAGTAATTGAATATTTGAAATTGTATTTATTTTCTTTCACTGATAAAAATATTTCTGAACATGTAATTCCAGTTTCTAAAGATGTCCCTTCAGATATTTGAAGCACTTGTCTGACATCTTTTAGAGTTTCATGATGCTAATTAGAAGGTGCATGCCATCTGTTCACAGTCTCTTTGTAGGTAATCCCTTTCCTTTCTCCCTCCATGTTCTTATGATTTTATCTTGTTCTTAAAGCACAGACATTTTACAAGCATGTGTCTATAAGGAGGATTTTTTTTAAAGTCATGTTTTTAACTCCACAGACCTTTTCAGTATGAAAACCCATACATTTCTTAAGCTTTAGACTTCCTTCTTAGAATTTTTTAATTGTTTTCTTTATTTCTTCATCCCACAAAACATCAACCCAGTAGTTCTAATCCTGTTTTGAGAAATTTTGTTAGAGTAATACTGGACTTTTAGGAGTGATCTAGCATATTTCTTCATGCTATCTCTCTTAAACTGCAAATCTAACTCACTATCCTACTCTCAATTGATGACCTGGCTTGGCATTTCATTGAATACAGTGAAGCAATCAGGAAAAAAAAATGCCATAATCTGCCACCTCCAGTTCTACCCACTTACTAGCATATATCATTGATGTCTCTCCTATTATAATAATTAAGTCTGTGTACTCCTATTCAGGGTGACCTTGTGCATTACATCCCCCTTCTCCTCCTCAAATACTGTAGTAGGTTTCATTGCTTCCTGCCGTGATTTCTTTCTGAAGTTGAAGCACTTTTTCATTAGTTGCTTGTAATTTTGGTGGTTGACTTCCCTCATCTGTTTCTGTCCAGTGTTTAGCCTCTGCTGAAGAGAGCTGTCTTACCCAAAGCTGTACCCTCTTTCCAGGACAGCCAGCTTCCAGTGACTGGTGAGTAAAGGGTATAAAATAGTTGCTCCCTCACTCGAATTTAGCACAGATTGAGAGGTCCTTGTTGGACTGGACTTGTCCAGTCCTGCATCTTTTGCGCTCTTACAGAAAGGGTTGGCAATGTAATTTTCAGAGCCCAGTGCAATTTGAAATTGTAGAGCCCTTTGTTCAAAAATGATTAACAATTCCAAATGGTGAGAGTAGAGCATAAAATTAAGAGTGAGGCCCTTCTGAGCATGAGGCTCTGTACAATTGCACACAGGTCACCTTCCCACGAAGCCCACCCTGCCTGCAAGACCTCATCCTCAGAACACTCCACCAAAAATACAATATAAATATGAATGAAAATAAATATTTTGGTGTCTGTTTCTCAGAGACACCAATGTGCAATAAGTACCTATATCCAGTGTTTCTTTTTTTTTCTTTTTATTTAGAATCAAGTTAGTAATATACAGTGTAGTCTGGGCTTCAGGAGTAGAACTCAGTGATTCATCTCTTACATATGACACCCAGTGGTCACCTGGAAGAGTGCCCTCCTTAATGCCCATCACCCATTTAACCCATTCCCCCACCCAACCCTCTCCAGCAACCCTCAGTTTGTTCTCTGTATTTAAGAGTCTCTTATGGTTTGCCTCTCTCTCTCCAGTATTTCCCTTTAATATCTTCTGCCTATGAAAATTGTCCTTTCCTGGGGTGTCGGCGTGGCTCAGTTGGTTAGGCATCCGATTTTGGTTCAGGTCATGATCTTGCAGTTCATGAGTTCGAACCCTGCATTGGGCTCTGTGCTGACAGTTCAGAGCCTGGACCTCCTTCAGATTCTGTGTCTCCCTCTTTCACTGCCCCTCCCCTGCTCACTCTGTGTCTCTCTCTCTTTCAAAAATAAACATTAGAAAATTGTCTTTTTCTCTTTACTACATTATTTTTATAAGCAAATACATAAGCTGTCCTTTATATCATCCTAAAAACAAAGAAAGCTTATCGAAGCAGATATTATGCTTACATCTATAATTCTCTTATTCCTCATAATTACTTAAGTTAGGTTTTTTTTTCTCCCACTATTAACCAAAATGACTCTTCTCAAGGTCACCAATGATGTAAAAGATCATCTGGTGTCAACCCTCAGTTTCCATTTTCTTTGACTTAGCAGTAACAATGACATATTTGATCAATTTCTTCCCCTTGGAAGACTTTATTTTTTGTTATTTCTAGGACCACATTCAAGCTATTTTCTCCCTTTTCTGCACTTGTTTTTAGCCTCCTTTCACTGTTCTTTATAACGTTCTCGGCTTCTAAATGTTTGAGTGCCTCAGGGCTCGGTCTTGGATTTCTTTTTTTATATTCACATCATTCCCTTTGTGAACATCCAGTTCCATGATTGAAGTAACTTTCATTAAAAAAAAAGTCCCGACCTTTGGAAGATGGCGGCGTAGGAGGACGCTGGGCTCACCGCGCGTCCTGCTGATCACTTAGATTCCACCTACACCTGCCTAAATAACCCAGAAAACCGCCAGAGGATTAGCAGAATGGAGTCGCCGGAGCCAAGCGCAGACTAGAGGCCCACGGAAGAGGGTAGGAAGGGCGGCGAGGCGGTGCACACTCCACGGACTGGCGGGATGGAGCCGGGGCGGAGGGACGGCTCGCCGGCCAAGCAGAGCCCCTGAGTCTGGCTTGCAAAAAGCTGAGGGGCCTGACGGACTGTGTTCCGACAGCAAGCGCGACTTAGCGGCTGGGAGGCCATAAGTTAACAGCTCTGCTCAGAAAGCGGGAAGGCTGGAGGACAAAGGGAAGGAGAGCTGCTGAGCCCCCTGACGACTGAGCTCAGTTTGGTGGGGAACAAAGGCGCTCGCCAGCGCCATCTCCCCCGCCCATCCCCCAGCCAAAATCCCAAAGAGAACCAGTTCCTGCCAGGGAACTTGCTCGCTCCGCGCAAACACCCAACTCTGCGCTTCTGCGGAGCCAAACCTCCGGCAGCGGATCTGACTCCCTCCTGCTGCCACAGGGCCCCTCCTGAAGTGGATCACCTAAGGAGAAGCAAGCTAAGCCTGCCCCTCCTGCCCCTGTGCACCTTGCCTACCCACCCCAGCTAAGACGCCAGATCCCCAGCATCACAAGCCTGGCAGTGTGCAAGTAGCCCAGACAGGCCACCCCACCCCACAGTGAATCCCGCCCCTAGGAGAGGGGAAGAGAAGGCACGCACCAGTCTGACTGTGGACCCAGCGGTGGGCTGGGGGCAGACATCAGGTCTGACTGCGGCTCCGCCCACCAACTCCAGTTATACACCACAGCACAAGGGAAGTGCCCTGCAGGTCCTCACCATGCCAGGGACTATCCAAAATGACCAAGCGGAAGAATTCCCCTCAGAAGAATCTCCAGGAAATAACATCAGCTAATGAGCTGATCAAAAAGGATTTAAATAATATAACAGAAAGTGAATTTAGAATAATAGTCATAAAATTAATCACTGGGCTTGAAAACAGTATAGCTGACAGCAGAGAATCTCTTGCTACAGAGATCAAGGGACTAAGGAACAGTCACGAGGAGCTGAAAAACGCTTTCAACGAAATGCATAACAAAATGGAAACCACCACGGCTCAGATTGAAGAGGCAGAGGAGAGAATAGGTGAACTAGAAGATAAAGTTATGGAAAAAGAGGAAGCTGAGAAAAAGAGAGATACAAAATCCAGGAGTATGAGGGGAAAATTAGAGAACTAAGTGATACACTAAAAAGAAATAATATACGCATCATTGGTATCCCAGAGGAGGAAGAGAGAGGGAAAGGTGCTGAAGGGGTACTTGAAGAAATCATAGCTGAGAACTTCCCTGAAGTGGGGAAGGAAAAAGGCATTGAAATCCAAGAAGCCGAGAGAACTCCCTTCAGACGTAACTTGAATCAATCTTCTGCACGACATACAGAGTGAAACTGGCAAAATACAAGGATAAAGAGAAAATTCTGAAAGCAAGGGGTAAACGTGCCCTCACATATAAAGGGAGACCTATAAGACTCGTGACTGATCTCTCTTTTGAAACTTGGCAGGCCGAAAGAATTGGCACGAGATTTTCAGTGTGCTAGACAGAAAAAATATGCAGCTGAGAATCCTTTATCCAGCAAGTCTGTCATTTAGAATAGAAGGAGAGATAAAGGTCTTCCCAAACAAACAAAAACTGAAGGAATTTGTCACCAGTAAACCAGCCCTACAAGAGATCCTAAGGGGGACCCTGTGAGACAAAGTACCAGAGACATAACTACAAGCATAAAACATACAGACATCACAATGACTCTAAACCCATATCTTTCTATAATAACACTGAATGTAAATGGATTAAATGCACCAACCAAAAGACATAGGGTATCAGAATGGATAAAAAAACAAGACCCATCTATTTGCTGTCTACAAGAGACTCATTTTAGACCTGAGGACACCTTGAGATTGAGAGTGAGGGGATGGAGAACTATTTATCATGCTACTGGAAGCCAAAAGAAAGCTGGAGTAGCCATACTTATATCAGACAAACTAGACTTTAAATTAAAGGCTGTAACAAGAGATGAAGAAGGACATTATATAATAGTGACAGGGTCTATCCATCAGGAAGAGCTAACAATTATAAATGTCTATGCACCGAACACTGGAGCCCCCAAATATATAAAACAATTACTCATAAACATAAGCAACCTTATTGATAAGAATGTGGTCATTGCAGGGGACTTTAACACCCCACTTACAGAAATGGATAGATCATCTAGACACACGGTCAATAAAGAAACAAGGGCCCTGAATGAGACATTGGATCAGATGGACTTGACAGATATATTTAGAACTCTGCATCCCAAAGCAACAGAATATACTTTCTTCTCGAGTGCACATTGAACATTCTCCAAGATAGATCATATACTGGGTCACAAAACAGCCCTTCATAAGTTTACAAGAATTGAAATCATACCATGCATACTTTCAGACCACAATGCTATGAAGCTTGAAATCAACCACAGAAAAAAGTCTGGAAAACCTCCAAAAGCATGGAGGTTAAAGAACACCCTACTAACGAATGAGTGGGTCAACCAGGCAATTCGAGAAGAAATTAAAAAATATATGGAAACAAACGAAAATGAAAATACAACAATCCAAACACTTTGGGACGCAGCGAAGGCAGTCCTGAGAGGAAAATACATTGCAATCCAGGCCTATCTCAAAAAACAAGAAAAATCTCAAATACAGAATTTAACAGCACACCTAAAGGAAATAGAAGCACAACAGCAAAGGCAGCCTAAACCCAGCAGAAGAAGAGAAATAATAAAGATCAGAGCAGAAATTATAGAATCTAAAAAAAGTGTAGAGCAGATCAACGAAACCAAGAGTTGGTTTTTTGAAAAAATAAACAAAATTGACACACCTCTAGCCAGGCTTCTCAAAAAGAAAAGGGAGATGACCCAAATAGATAAAATCATGAATGAAAATGGAATTATTACAACCAATCCCTCAGAGAGATACAAACAATTATCAGGGAATACTATGAAAAATTATATGCCAACAAATTGGACAACCTGGAAGAAATGGACAAATTCCTGAACACCCACACTCTTCCAAAACTCAATCAGGAGGAAATAGAAAGCTTGAACAGACCCATAACCAGCGAAGAAATTGAATCGGTTATCAAAAATCTCCCAACAAATAAGAGTCCAGGACCAGATGGCTTCCCAGGGGAGTTCTACCAGACATTCAAAGCAGAGATAATACCTATCCTTCTCAAGCTATTCCAAGAAATAGAAAGGGAAGGAAAACTTCCAGACTCATTCTATGAAGCCAGTATTACTTTGATTCCTAAACCAGACAGAGACCCAGTAAAAAAAGAGAACTACAGGCCAATATCCCTGATGAATATGGATGCAAAAATTCTCAATAAGATACTAGCAAATCGAATTCGACGGCATATAAAAAGAAGTATTCACCATGATCAAGTGGGATTCATTCCTGGGATGCAGGGCTGGTTCAACATTCGCAAATCAATCAACGTGATACATCACATTAACAAAAAAAAAGAGAAAAACCATATGATCCTGTCAATCGATGCAGAAAAGGCCTTTGACAAAATCCAGCACCCTTTCTTAATAAAAACGCTTGACAATGTTGGGATAGAAGGAACATACTTAAAGATCATAAAAGCCATTTATGAAAAGCCCACAGCTAACATCATCCTCAACGGGGAAAAACTGAGAGCTTTTTCCCTGAGATCAGGAACACGACAGGGATGCCCACTCTCACCGCTGTTGTTTAACATAGTGCTGGAAGTTCTAGCATCAGCAATCAGACAACAAAAGGAAATCAAAGGCATCAAAATTGGCAAAGATGAAGTCAAGCTTTCGCTTTTTGCAGGTGACATGATATTATACATGGAAAATCCGATAGACTCCACCAAAAGTCTGCTAGAACTGATACATGAATTCAGCAAAGTTGCAGGATACAAAATCAATGTACAGAAATCAGTAGCATTCTTATACACTAACAATGAAGCAACAGAAAGACGAATAAGGAAACTGATCCCATTCACAATTGCACCAAGAAGCATAAAATACCTAGGAATAAATCTAACCAAAGATGTAAAGGATCTGTATGCTGAAAACTATAGAAAGCTTATGAAGGTAATTGAAGAAGATTTAAAGAAATGGAAAGACATTCCCTGCTCATGGATCGGAAGAATAAATATTGTGAAAATGTCAATACTACCCAAAGCTATCTACACATCCAATGCAATCCCAATCAAAATTGCACCAGCATTCTTCTCGAAACTAGAACAAGCAATCCTAAAATTCCTATGGAACCACAAAAGGCCCCGAATAGCCAAAGTAATTTTGAAGAAGAAGACCAAAGCAGGAGGCATCACAATCCCAGACTTTAGCCTCTACTACAAAGCTGTCATCATCAAGACAGCATGGTATTGGCACAAAAACAGACACATAGACCAATGGAATAGAATAGAAACCCCAGAACTAGACCCACAAACGTATGGCCAACTCATCTTTGACAAAGCAGGAAAGAACATCCAATGGAAAAAAGACAGCCTCTTTAACAAATGGTGCTGGGAGAACTGGACAGCAACATGCAGAAGGTTGAAACTAGACCACTTTCTCACACCATTCACAAAAATAAACTCAAAATGGATAAAGGACCTGAATGTGAGACAGGAAGCCATCAAAACCTTAGAGGAGAAAGCAGGAAAAGACCTCTCTGACCTCAGCCGTAGCAATCTCTTACTCGACACATCCCCAAAGGCAAGGGAATTAAAAGCAAAAGTGAATTACTGGGACCTTAGGAAGATAAAAAGCTTCTGCACAGCAAAGGAAACAACCAACAAAACGAAAAGGCAACCAACGGAATGGGAAAAGATATTTGCAAATGACATATCGGACAAAGGGCTAGTATCCAAAATCTATAAAGAGCTCACCAAACTGCACACCCGAAAAGCAAATAACCCAGTGAAGAAATGGGCAGAAAACATGAATAGACACTTCTCTAAAGAAGACATCCGGATGGCCAACAGGCACATGAAAAGATGCTCAATGTCGCTCCTTATCAGGGAAATACAAATCAAAACCACACTCAGATATCACCTCACACCAGTCAGAGTGGCCAAAATGCACAAATCAGGAGAGTATAGATGCTGGAGAGGATGTGGAGAAACGGGAACCCTCTTGCACTGTTGGTGGGAATGCAAATTGGTGCAGCCGCTCTGGAAAGCAGTGTGGAGGTTCCTCAGAAAATTAAAAATAGACCTACCCTATGACCCAGCAATAGCACTGCTAGGAATTTATCCAAGGGACACAGGAGTACTGATGCATAGGGGCACTTGTACCCCAATGTTCATAGCAGCACTCTCAACAATAGCCAAATTATGGAAAGAGCCTAAATGTCCATCAACTGATGAATGGATAAAGAAATTGTGGTTTATATACACTATGGAATACTACGTGGCAATGACAAAAAATGAAATATGGCCTTTTGTAGCAACGTGGATGGAACTGGAGAGTGTGATGCTAAGTGAAATAAGCCATACAGAGAAAGACAGATACCATATGGTTTCACTCTTATGTGGATCCTGAGAAACTTAACAGGAACCCATGGGGGAGGGGAAGGAAAAAAAAAAAAAAGAGGTTAGAGTGGGAGAGAGCCAAAGCATAAGAGACTGTTGAGAACTGAGAACAAACTAAGGGTTGATGGGGGGTGGGAGGGAGGAGAGGGTGGGTGATGGGTATTGAGGAGGGCACCTTTTGGGATGAGCACTGGGTGTTGTATGGAAACCAATTTGACAATAAATTTCATATATAAATAAAAAATAAATAAATAAATAAGATGGGGGAAAAAATAAAGTAACCATACTATTCAAGCATTAAAAAAAAAAAAAAAAAATTTAAAAAAAAAAAAAAAAAGTCCCTAACTTAAATCTGCAGCAAGACTTCTCCTTATAATTCTTGTTACTACTATGCATTAATCATATAAATCCTGCTGTTTTTCTGAATAAGATAGTCATAACATCTACAAGTAATGATATTTTTTTCTTTTCTTTTAATACTTACAGCTATTTTTCCCCTGAGAGCATTGACTAAAACCACAATGGTTTTAATCATTGATTAAATGGTTGTAATCATTGATATGTTTGTCTTATTCCTGAATTTGAAGATAATATTTCTAATCTTTCTCCATTAAGTATAATGTATTATCTTCTGTTTAGTGTAGAATAGTGATAACTTAAACAAAGAACAAAAATGAAAGAAAGTAAAATAAGTTATTAGGAAAATATGTATCTGATATCATAAGTAACGTTAAAATGTAAGAGAACATTGGTCACAATGGGTTGTCCAGAATCAGCTGTACACCTTATAGAACATATAATTGACAGGATTTGCTAATGAAATAATTACATGTAGTAAGAGAAAGGGGGAAAGACTGAGACAACTCCAAAGTTCATTGCCTCGAGAATTGTATTAATGGAACAGTCATTTACTAATATAAGTACTATAGATTGACCATGTTTGCAATGGGCAGTATTAGGGAGCATCGTATGAGACATGGCACTTTTGAGATGTCAAGTATTTAGCATCTCATTAGTGAACGATGAGTAAGAAATGGAATACAGCACTCTGACATCTGTCCCTTCTGTTTCTTAGACCAGTTTGAATTACCTGCAGAGTGAAGGGTTAGAAGTAGAATCTGAGAGAAGTATTTTTCAAGAAGGAGTTCAGCCTCAGAGAAGAGGGGAAAAGAAAGAAAATTAACACTATTGAAAGCTAAAACAAAGCCCTAGGAAAAAAATGTGTTGTATTGGCGTAAGAAAAGATAGATAACTCAACAGAACAAAATGGAGTCTTTAGGGACAGACAGGGTAACAAGCATGTGAAGAGACACACAAACTCATTAGTAATTAATGGCATGAAAATTGTCACTGTACACCTGTTAAACTGTTCATAATTAGAAATCTAGACAATGCTAGGTGTTAGTAAAATGTAAACATTTTAAACATGGATGCTGAGCATACAAACTGCTACAGGCATGCTGCAGAGCAATGTGATGCAAACTCACTCAAATTAAGTGTTTACGTATTTTTGACTTTTCCCAGTGAGAGTCTCACATATGTCTAAGAAGAGACCTCAGCAGGGATGTGGGGAGTTGTAGGCAAGCTGGATGTCCATCAGTGGGGTGGGGTAGAATGGGAAGCTTGCATATCTCACATAGATGGTGTTCACAAGCTTAACCACCACAGAGTGTCCTTTGGTCTTCCCCGGAACATGCAGAGGTAGGCAGTTGCAAGCAATTGCCACAAGGCCCTTGTGTGTGCCAGAGAGATGCCTTATTTTGCAGAAAGCAGTTTCTTATGCATCACGCTGGTTCTGGTAATGGATAGAGTATACTCCCTTGCCATTGCCCATCAGGTGCATCTACAGACCATAAAATCACCTAACAATAGTCAAGAATTTGATCCTCCATGACTGAGTGACCCACTGCTTGTCATCTAGCATCTGGTCCCTCTAGTTCAGTGACACCTATGGGCCAGAAGTAACAGACCCACGGCTGATTTTGCTTATGCTGTGTCTATTTGGGCCTACTGTGTCTTCTCTTTGCCGGGACAAATCTATGGCACACTTGGCAGACCCTCCAAATGGCTGCAGTATCCCTTAGGGATTGTTAGATTTTTTGACAGATGGTGAACAGGTAAAAAATGGTGGATGCCCATAAAAAAGTACTACAAAGCAATTAGAAACCATTTGTTACATATACACAGAAAACACGAATGGATTTTAAAATGCAGAGTCTTGGGTAAAAATAAGCAAAAAACCAAAATGAAGTCAAAGCAGAGTAATATTTTCTTGAATTAATATGTATACAAACAAATGGGAGTAAAAATAGGGATTTGCAGTAGTAATTAAATAAAATGAGAGGAAACCAGCACAAATTCTGATGATAGTGCATATAGCTTTAGAATTTGATTAACTCTGTTTTCTGTATCTAAAATTTACAGAACCAAAATGAAGTACAAACACTGACAAAAACAAAAATTGAGCAATTGCTGTCTGTAAGATCGGGGCCTAGAGCATGAAATAAATACAGTTACTAGACAGAAAGTCTTTGTAGTGCTTTTTATGGGAAAATAAAATCAATTTCTGGTGTTATGCTCAGTAGCCATGCATTTATCCACAACCCCAAGCATTAAAGTTGTTAGAAATTAGATATTTTAGTTTACAGGTTGAGTTACCCTGTAGGGTAATGGACAGGTTAGTTGATTCCTGGGATCTCCGGTGACCAATTACTCTTTGGAAAGATTTCTTCTCTTTGTAAAACCTTGAAATGCAATATACATGCTATTCTCATCTTCCTTTACCATTGGGTTATTTACCTAAAAGCTTTATAATAGAGCCTAGGTGGAGGGATTCTAATATGATTAACCCTTCCAAGAAAGCTGTTCTCGGTTAAGTCCAGTCTGGATTTCTGTCTTGGATGATGCTGTATATTAATTGGCATTTAACTGCTACAGGAGATCAAAAACCCAAATTTAATCTGTGTAAGCAGAACCTACTGGTAACACAACTAGAAAGATCAGAAAATATTTAATTTATTCATCTAAGGGAAGATTGACCTGAAAGGACTTTAAGAAATTAAGCAATGAAAGTACTGTGTTTTTGTGAAAAAAAGTGAGATTTTCTTTTAAAAGATGAGGTTTAAGTTCTGAGACTGTAATTCAGAAGTTGTTTCGATTGGTTTGAATTTGAGCAAGTAGATTTCACCTCTTAGAATGTTAGTTTCCTCAACTTTGAGAGAGAGATGATAACATGAATCACAGGGCTATTCTAGACCACACATGAGAAAATATATTAAAGATTTTGTTCATGAACTGGAAAATTTTTAGAGTACATATATGTATAATATATGAAGATACCTATTACATGTGTGCATGTAGTAGAGCAATGAAATAAAAATAATCACTTTGGAAGAACAATTCATCTTTTACAAAACCAAATTCTGAGGTTGGATAAATACAAACAACTGTATAGAGCACTAAATAAAGTAGTTTTTTTGCCTTTACACAGAAAATGTGTATAGGCAAATAAGCAGGAAGTGATTTTCTATTATGTGAAATTTTCAGTAAGTCCAGAATTTAATTTTGTCTATCTTCTGAGATTTCAGAAGACAAATGCTGTGTAGGATAAAGTGGCATGGTTCCTTTCAGCACAAATAAGTAAGGCTATTTTCAAAAATGAGTGTCTAGTCATTGAATTGTCCTATAAAATACGAAAATGTTTGGGCTTGTCTTCTGTATTAAACACATGCACTCATTGAACTTATATCTATTAGAAGCAAGAGTTTTGCTCATCCCTTATCCCATTGATAAGAGTATAAATCTCTTGTGGTATTTTCTTTATTTCCACTCAATTGGCCTATTTTTCTTCTTTATACATTCATAAAGAACAAAAATAATCCTCTCTACCTGTCATTTAAGCAGATCAATGAAACAGCCCTGAGGCACCCGCATGGCTCAGTTCATTAAGCATCTGACTCTTGATTTCAGATCAGATCATGATCTCAAGTTTGTGGGTTTGACCTCCAGTCAGGCTCTGAGCTGACAGTGCAGAGCCTGCTTGGGATTCTCTCTCTTCCTCTCTCTCTGCCCCGCCCCCATCAAAATAAATAAATTAATAAATAAAAACTAAAAAAAAAGAAAGAAAGAAAGAAAAGAAAAACAGATCAATGAAAGGGTCCAGTAGATGTACCATATAAAGTATTAAAAATGGCAAAGAAAACAAAAAAAGCTTTTTTAAAGTTGGGCTGTGTGTGTGTGTGTGTATGTGTGTGTGTGTGTGTGTGTGTGTGTGTGTATACTTAGGCTACATGTTTGAAACATACCTTGTCCTTTCCTGATCTCACATGAACCATTTGAGAAACTTCTGGCCCATTCCTGAGATCAGAAATGCCAAAAATGTCAGGGAGGGGAAACAGAAGATTCTGCAAAGAAAAACAATTTGATGGGTAAAGAGATAAGATTCCAAATGAGAAAAAGCAAGTTCCTTAACAAAAGCAATAGGGGCAACAAAGGGAGAGAAATAGTTTCAGAGCTCACTTCATGAGGGGGAACCAAGTCCACTTACAACATATTGGCTAGGGATCCCAATTCAAATTACTTAAAATTAAAGTATATTAATTTAACAGGAATTTGAACCATGATTTTATGTTTAGATTTTTTTCATTCTCATTATTTCCATGCAGTGCTGCCATAGCTATTAGTATTTAAAAATCCTTAATAAATCTATAAATTACTGAAAGTCTCACTTACAATATCATAAATATTTCAGTTTCGATGTGTTATCTTTTACAAGAAGGACAGTGGCATGACATCTGCTTACACTTATTTCCTGGACTGTTTTTTATTGCCCTTGGAGTGTGAGGGATTAGAGACAGAATCTGATGAAACTAGGTGTGTGTGGCACTTCTGGTCACTCTGTGCCGAAACACCTCTTCTGAGGAGTATCTGGGGGTAACACATGCCCTAGCTGCGGGGAGGCACTCTCTGCTCTCCACGAAATCTTGTGCTGGTCCTCAGAATGCCCAAGCCTGTAAACCTCCAGATGTGGTGTGTTTGTCTAGAACATTGGCATTCTTGTAAGGAATTGTAGAAGAAGGAAAGCTTCTCTGAGGACTTTGTTACCTGTCAGTGTGCCGAGGAGGGAATCTGCTTAGGCAGCAGCCTAGCTTGAAAGAATGTGTGAACATTTCTTTGAGAGGAAAAAAATTGCAAATTCACTTCCCATTCACCCTAATATCAAGCTTTCAAGGTATTTTATGTGTGTGAGTGTTTAACATGTGAGGCATGCCTGAATATATGGACAATGCTTTTATCTGTGAGCCCTTGCTTCTATAGCAAGCCTCCTTAATGCTCGTGTTGCTACATGTTCTATGTCCAGCTGGGTATCATGAAACCTGCAGAATGCACCACCACTCCACAGCCAAGATGCTGCTCACAAACTTCTCCTAGTTTTGATTGAAATCTTCCTAATTTGATCCCTCTGGTATCTTTCACCTTGCACCCCTGCCCAGTCGCTCCATTGCGTACCTTTAGTCATGCCATTTGATTGCCAGAATGTTGCCTTAGCTTCCCCTCACCATGATATTTATTAAGATCTCAGTCCTTTGGTCATTCTTTCCACTTTTATAGCCTCTAGTAAAGTCATGTTAAATGTAGTTAGTCTACTGGGGTGCCTGAGTGGCTCATTTGGTTAAGCGTCTGACTTCGGCTCAGGTCATGATCTCACAGTTTGTGGATTTGAGCCCCGTGTCAGGCTCTGTGTTGACAGCTCAGAGCCTGGAGCCTGCTTAAAAAATTTAAAAAAAATGTAGTTTATTACGATCTCACCTTAGCCTTCACATAGCAGTATATTTTAAGAATTTTTTAGTAAAATTTTCGTACAATTGTGGGAGTAACCACAGGCTTCTCTCACCAAATATTGGTCAATCTTGAGTGGAGAGGGCGAAGGTATTAGTAGTCTCAGTCCAAGTCAGATTGCGTTTTAGCTTCCTGTCTCTGGTTCTGGATCCTAGGGTAGCACTGACTATTTCTGGATCTTATAATTGTACAAATGAGAGCAGTTACTTTCCAGTATCAGTAGCTCACTGACCATAATGTGTTGTCAGTGTAGACTCAGAGAAATTTCTGCTCTGAACAGGGAAAAGGATATTTGCAATACTCTGAAAAATGACAAAGCTCTCCTCTCATTTCTATATACTCAACTTTCACCCAACTGATTCTTACCTCTTGTTACCACTGAGAGAACATCACACTTTCTTCCAGTCTCTTCCATCTCTGTTCCAGCTCTTCTTTTATCTATCTTCAATCCTAGTTGTGAAGATAGCCTGTCTTTAGTGCCATCCAAGAGTTTGTTCCCTATCAATCTTGTAATGATTGCATTGGATTTACAGAGGTTGCCTCTTCCAGGGAATATACTTCATTTGAGTTAAAGCAATAGAGTGACACCAAACCTGTGGATGAGATACTTGGGGGGATAGTCTCACAATTTATTATCTACAAAAAAGGCCCTGTGCATAGAAACATTGTGTGTGGAGAGGATGGGAAGTGGTGAAGAAGTAATATGGAAGCTTTGGGAAGGAAGGAGGGGTGGTGGAAGGGAGTCAGGCTGGTTTCTGTGATTGTTTAAAGTGACTTCCAAAGGTAGTCGGAACTTCTATGTGTATAAATGGAGAGGGAACAGGAAGGGCTGTACAAACATTAGCTTTGTCTTTAGCGTTGTCCAATTGTATTCTATTCAGCCTTTCTGAAAAATTTGACTAACTGCATATTGGATGCTAAAAAATGAAACCTATAAGAAATGAAGTTAGTAAAGTTCATGGATAAGTATATTCAACAGATATTATAATTCTGTTTGTTCCCAATTCAATCTTGAAAACTATTCAGAAAATTCTTGAATAATTTACATTACATAATGAATTATTTCTCAATAATGAGATTGTCCACATTATGTGTTTATTGCCTTTTATTCTTATTGTTGTGTTGGATAGGATTCAAGTATTCAATTATAAAGATTATGTTGGAAATGTTAATTTTTAATTTAAAAGTCTATAAGCCAAATATTCATATTGGTATGGCTGCTTGTTTTACTTTGGTCAAGATCTGATACATTTAGATTAATGATTTTTAAGATATCAGGCAGCATGCATTTATATTGATGAGTTCTATTATAAAGTTTTAATTTTCTTTCAGACAGGATAGTCTTAGACATTGTACATTCTAATATTATCTATTCACTTAGAGATTTTTATTTGGATGCAAATATTAATCTTAAAACATAAACACAAAATACACAGCTATTATTCATGTATGTTGCTTATACTAGAACATCAGCATTATAATATAAAAATCATTGAGGAAATAAAAAAGGAAGAAATATAGAAATTTATCTTTTATTATTGAATTTACTAAAGTACAATGTATGTATAATCATCCAAACATGATCTTATTTTTTTTACATTTTCTCATGGGCTTAATATATTAAGCTTAGTTTTCGGGGCGCCTGGGTGGCTCAGTTGGTTAGGCGACCAACTTTGGCTCAGGTCGTTATCTTGCAGTTTGTGAGTTCCAGCCCCGCGTCAGGCTCTGTGCTGACAGCTCAGAGCCTGGAGCCTGCTTCGGATTCTGTGTCTCCCCCTCTATCTGCCCCCTCCCCTGCTCACACTCTGTGTCTCTCTGTCTCTCAGTAATAAATAAACATTAACAAAATTAAAAAAAATATACATGTATTAAGCTTAGCTTTAATTTCTGTAAATGGAAGCTTTCACATCTATAAAAGAGCTCTTCCCAAGTAAATCTTGGCTCACCCAAAACATCTGGAGACTAGATAGTCCCAAACAACAGACTCTAATGGTCACAGTAAACATAAAGTTTCCGGGGATGCTGCTTTCAAACATAGCCAGCCAGTCATAAACTCCCTTAACCCACCTCATCCTTCCTTCCTGTGGAAACCACAATCAAGGCGCTTGCCCACAGCTTTATTTTCACTGCCTCCTGACTGATCATATGCTTTTCTGAGTGGCCCCGTGTGGCATACTATGCTCTCCTCAGGAAACGGTGAGTATAACAAAACTGTAAAACTCTTTATTTCCTCCATCTTGATCTTCATCTGGCCTCACCATCTCTCACTCAAGGGAGTACGGTTCAAACACAACCACAAGATCTGTCATTTGGAAAGATATGCATTTAAGTGGTCACATATAAATAAAATTAAAATTAAATGAATGATATATGGAATTATACTACTTTTCTGAAAAGATAATGAAAATTGCTTGCCCTTTCTTTGGAGTAAATTAGTAGAGTCTAATAAAAACAAGTGGAGTTCAAAATGGTTTTTATTTCTACTGGCAATGACTTCTGTGTGTACTACTTCCTGTGGAGCGTGTGAGGCATAGTAAATGGAAGGAAAAGAATTTGTATAATTATGAGATTTATTTCTTCACAATTTAAACAATGAGAACAAATTATACTTTCTAAATTCCAGGAAGGAATTAAAAGGAAACAGAGTACTGAGAAAACCCACAAGGGCATTTTAGGTGCTAGTGCTATTACTTTAATCAAATTGACATTGTATGCTCAGTCTGTCTCCACTGATAATATATAACTGTGCTGATCCTTGTATTATAATAAATTTATTGGTATTAAGAAACTATTGAAAATACAAAAATAATTAAAATGCCAAAGCCACATCTGTTATTATAACTCAGCTTAGAAAATTGTGAAAGCCTATCATATTAAATTGGATAGTGGCACATGATGGAATGTTGTCCAGGACAATTTTTATGGAAAAAGATGGGTTAGCTGGCATGAATATCCTATAATTTTTAATTAATTGACAACTTTGCATAAGAGGTTAAAAAGAATATCAGTGAAAAAATTATACAAGGTTCTTCCTGTGTCTCAAAATTTTGAGCTACTAAGCAGTAGGTAAGGATTAAGGACTGTACTATTCTAAAGAACCATCTCAAGACATCTTGTTGAAGACCCCACATAGATATTAAAGTTGAGAAGATCCTGATGATATGTCATTCCTACTTTTTAAAGTCATTTTTGCTTTTCTTTTATCTTATTTTTACTATAATGCATTTTTAAAGTTTATTTATTTATTTTGACATAAAGGGGGTTTAGGGGCAGAGAGAGAGAGAGAATCTCAAGCAGTCTCTGCACTGTAGTTCAGAGCCCAAAGTGGGGCTTGAGCTCATGAGCTGTGAGATGATGACCTGAGCTGAAATCAAGATTCAAGATGGATAATTAACTGAACCACCCAGGGACTCCACAGAGTGTATTTATTTTTAATAGATATTAAATTTACTTCTACATATGACAATAACTTGCACAGGAAACTAATTCTCTGTAATCCCTTATTTTCATGTTTCCCTTTATTTTTAAGTTATAATTAATATACACTAAAGTTCATAATTTTTAGTATATAGCTCTGCAAAAATTAACAAACGCTATTAAGTGAAACCACCACTCTAATCAAGGTACAGAACAGTTTCAGGGCACCTGGGTGGCACAGTGAGTTAAGCAACCACACTTGATTTCATCTTAGCTCATGATCTCATGGCCCATGGGACTGAACCCCTGCTTTAGACTCTGTCTCTCTCTTTTTCTGCCCCTTCTCTGCCCTCTCTCTTTCTCAAAATAAATAATTAAAAAAAAAAAAAGATATAGAATAGTTCCATCAGTACCAAAAATTCTTCTGTGGTTCTTTGTTGCCAATTTCTTCTGCCTACTCTTAACCCTAGAAATTGCTAACCTGCTTTCAGTACTACTATTTGACCTCATAGACAATGTCACATAATCAGAGTGATACAGTATGTAGCCTGTGACTCTCATTTTCCAAATTTAGCATAATTCATTTGAGATTTGTAGTAAACTATAAAATGGTCCTCCAAAGCTATTGACACTCCCATTCCTTGAGCCTATGATTATGTTTTCTTACGTGACAGAAGAGATCCTACAGAAGGAATTAATGTTGCTAATAAGTTGACTTAATTTTGATGAAGTCCAATTTACCACTTTTTATTTTATGTATCATATTTTTAATGTCATACTGAAGAGATATTACCTTAACCCAAAGTCACAAAGATATTGTTCTGAATGCTTCAAGCTTTATGGTGTATCACATTCAGGCCTATGATTAATTTCTGAGTTAATTTTTAGTATGATGCCAGATATGGATGAAGGTTATTGTTGTTGTTGTTGTTGTTGTTGTTGTTGTTGTTGTTGCATTAGTGTGGAATTCTAATTATACCAAAACAATTTGTTGAAATGCAACCTTTTTTGGTTGAGAGTTAGGTATCACGTCATCCACAGATACAACTAGATAACACTCACATCAGTGTAAATAACCCAGAAAATGACCCAAAGACTGGCAGAACAGACTCTCCACAGTAAATGTGAGAAGAAGTGACATCAAAGAGGATAGGAAGGGCAGAGATGCAGTCAGTAGCTAAAGGACCCATGAAACTGTCTGCAATACAAAGGGACTCTGCAGGCATGGATAGGGGAGAGAAACAGACTATCACACCAGGGACCCCACACAGGGAAGATGAATCCCCATACCATTTAGCTTTGAAAATATGAGAGGTTGAATTTCTTGAATTCTTATAATCAGTGGGACTTAATAACCGGAACTTTAAACATCAGCAGGATTAGTTCTAGGAAAGCCAGGAGGAGAGGAAACTGAGTCCCCACCCTTAGGAAGGACAAAAAACAGTCCTGTGGAGATACAACATAGAGACAGTGGTTGAAAAACACCTGGAGTATACAGGAGGTATTTTTGTTTACTAATCTCAGAGTTTGTGCTGAGGAGGCAGGGAACCTTGGGTGACTTCTTCAGGAGCAAAGGAGCTGGTGGGCATCATTTCTCTCCACGACCCTCCATCATAGACACATGGACACCTGCAGGAACCAATGTGGCCCCAAAATTCACTACCTAACTTGCTAACAGTGCATTCCACACCCATGTTCCCTTGCAGACATGCCTTCTCCAATCAGGCCTGGGTTTCAGGTCTTCTCTCACAACAGACCCACAGAAACCTTGATAACACTCCCCACCCTGCCTCTGAATTCTACCTCCTACAATACTCTTGGTCAGAGCCCACCCAAAGAGGTGTCATAAGGCTGGCAGTGTGTAAGCAACCAGCCCCAACAGGAGCCTGCACAACTCCAAAGTGACTCCTGCCTTTGGGAGAAAGAATGATAACCACACACACCAGTCTGACTTGGACCTAACAGAGGGCTGGGGGCAGACATCTGGTCTGAGCTTCTCAGGGAATAAAACAAGGAAAATACCTTGCAATTCAGTGCTACTACTTTTTTGACAAATGTCCGGTGTGACTCAACTCAAATACAAGGCAGCCCCAGACTAGCTCTCTAACAACACAGGGACCAAACCCTGCCCAAAATAGACAAAGAGAGCCATTGCAGACAATTGGACTGAAGAAAAATACAGCTCAGCCACAACAGCAGGGCACATGCAACCCACAGAGGAGAGGAGACATCACTGAAGCAGCAGGTTCTGGAGAATAGGGAATGTTGCACTGTAGGAACATTGCACTGTAGGACCTTTGCATCATAAGACTACTACTTTCAAAAAAAGGACATATAACTGACTTTCCTAACACATAGAAACAGACACTGAAAGTCAGACAAAATGAGGAGATAGAGGAGTATGTCCCAAATGAAGGAACAGGACAATATCACAGCAAGAGATCTAAATGAAACAGACATAAGTAATATGCCTAACAAAGAATTTAAGCTAATGGTCATATAAAGATACTCACTGGACTTAAAACTAGTGGAGGAACTCAGTGAAGCCCTTAACAAAGAGATAGAAAACATAAAAAAAATCAATTAGAGAAGAATTTGATAACTAAAATTAGTAATACACTAGATGAAATAAAGTAGAGGAAGTAGAAGAACAGATCAGCAACCTGGAGGACAGAGTAGTGGAAAGCAATCCAGCTGAACAAAAGAGAGAAAAAAAAATAATAAAAAAAATGAAAATAAACTTAGGGAAATGAGTGACACCATCAAGCCTAATAACACTTGTATTAGAGAGATCCCAGAAAGAGAAGAGAGTCAAAAGAGGGCAGAAAATTTATTTGAAGAAATAATAGCTGAAAACTTCCCCAATCTAGAGAATAAAACATAAATCCAGATCCAGGAGGCACAGAAATCCTCCAAAAAAATAAACTCAAGAGGGTCTACACCAAGACTTATAGTAATTAAAATGGCAAAAAGTAATGATAAAGAGAGAATTTTAAAAGCAGCAAGAGAAAAGAAATAGTTATATACAAGGGAAATGCCATAAGGTTGTCAGACGCAAAATTTTCAGCTGAAACTTTATGGGCCAGAAGGGAGTGGCATGATATATTCAAAGTGCTGAATGGAAAAAAAACAAAACAAAACAAAAAAACTATAGCCAAGCATACTCTATCCAGTGAGTCTATCATTCAGAATAGGAGGAGAGATAAAGAATTTCCCAGACAAAAGAAGTTAAAGGAATTCATTAGCACTAAACCACACCTATAAGAAATGATAAAGAGGATTCTTTGAGTGGAAAGGAAAGACCATAAGTAGGAATAAGAAAAGTAGGAAGCACAGAAATAGTAAAAATAAGTATATCTATAAAAATCAGTCAAGAGACTCACAGAATAAAAGGTTGTAGAGTATGATACCATATACCGAAAATGTTGGGGGGTGAGATATAAAGAATGGGTTCAAATTTAAGCAATTATCAACTTAATATAAACTACTATATGCAGAAGATGTTGTATACAAACCTAATGGTAACCACAAATCAAAAACCAGTAATAGATATACAAATAAGAAAGAGAAAGGAATGCAAGTATATCACCAAACAAAGCCAACAAACCATGAGAGAAGAGAGGAGTAAGGAACAGACAAATATACAAAAGCAACCATAAAACAAGTAACAAAATGGCAATAGGTATATATCTATCAGTAATTACTTTGAATGCAAAAAGGACTAAATGCTCCAATCAAAAGACATAAGGTGATGGGATGGATAAAAAAAAAAAAAAAAAATGCACCTATATGCTGCCTACAAGAGACTCAGTTTAGAACTAAAAACACATGGAGATTGAAAATAAAGGGTGGAAAAGCTTTTATCATGTAGATGGAAGTTTAAAGAAAGCCAGGTTAGCAATACTTTTATTGGACAAAATAGATATTAAAACAGACTATAACAAGGGACCAAAAAGGACCCTATATAACCACAAAGGGAAGAATTCAACAAAAAGATATAACAATTGCAAATATTTATGCATCCAACCTGGGAGAACCCAAATATATAAATCAGCTAATAAATATAAAGGTAGTAATTGATAGTAATTCAATAATAGTAGGGGACTTTGATACCCCACTGACATCAGTGGATATATCTTCAAATAGAAAATCACAAGGAAACAATGGCTTTGAATGGCACACCAGACCAGATGAATTTAGCAGATATATCCAGAGCTTTCCATCCTAGAACAGCAGAATACATATTCTTTTCAAGTACACATGGAATATTCTGCAGAATAGATCACATACCAGGACATAAAACAAGTCTCAACAAATACAAAAAGATCAAAGTCATACTATACATCTTTTCCAACCACAGTGCTCTGAAAGTAGAAATCAACTATAAGAAAAATATGAAAGGAACACAAATACAGGGAGGTTAAAAAACATGTCACTAAACAATAAATGGTTCAACCAAGAAATCAAAGAGTAAATTAAAAATACAAGGAGACAAATGAAACACAATGGTCCAAAATCTTTGGGATGCAGCAATACAGGCTTACATCACAAAGTGAGTAAAATCTCAGATAAACAACTAAAGGAGCTAGAAAATGAACAAACAAACCAAAAACCAGTAAACAGAGGAAATAATAGTGATTAGAACTGAAATAAACAAAATAGAAATTAAACAACAAAAAAATAACAGATAAATGAAACCATTATCTGGCTCTTTGAAAAGGTCAACAAAATTGACACACCTTTAGCAAGACTCATCAAAAATAAAAAAGGAGGACACATATAAACAAAATTAGAAATGAAAGAGGAGAAATAAATGTATCACAGAAATACAAAAGATTATAAGAGATATTATGAAAATTATATGCCAACATATTGGACAACCTAGAAGAAATGGATAAATTCTAGAAAAATATCACCTCCCAAAATGGAATTGGGAAGAAATAAAAAAAAAAAAAAAATTTGACCAGACTGATTATCAGCAATGAACTTGAATTAATAATCAAAAAACTCCCTGAAAACAAAAGTCCAGGACCAGATGGCTTCACAGATTAAATAGTTAATACACATTGTTTTCAAAATATCCTCAAAAACAGAAAGGAAGGAAAACTTCCAAATTCATTTTGTGAAGCCAGCATTACCCTGATACCAAAACTAGATAAAGACACTACACACATAAAAAAAGAGAATTATAGGCCAATATCTCTCATGAACATACATGCAAAAACCCTCAACAAAACATTAGCAAATTTAATCCAAAAACACATTAACAAAATCACTTACCATGATCAAATGGGATTTATTCATGGGATGCAAGTGTGGTTCAATATTCACAACTCAATCAATACATCACATCAGTAAGAGAAAGTATAAAAACCATATGATCATTTCACTAGAGGTAGAAAAACATTTTATAAATTTCAACATTCATTCATGATAGTCACTCTCAAAAAAGTAGATTTAGAGGGGCGCCTGGGTGGCGCAGTCGGTTGGGCGTCCGACTTCAGCCAGGTCACGATCTCGTGGTCCGTGAGTTCGAGCCCCGCGTCAGGCTCTGGGCTGATGGCTCAGAGCCTGGAGCCTGTTTCCGATTCTGTGTCTCCCTCTCTCTCTGCCCCTCCCCCGTTCATGCTCTGTCTCTCTCTGTCCCAAAAATAAATAAACGTTGAAAAAAAAAATTTAAAGAAAAAAGTAGATTTAGAGGGAATATACCTCAATATAATGATAGCCATATATTAAAAACCCATAGCTAACATCATAAACAGTGGTGAAAAACTGAGAGCTTCCCCACAAGGTCAGGAATAAGACAAGGATGTCCACTTTCACCACTTTTATTCAACATAGTACTGGAAGTCCTAATCACAGCAATCTGACAACAAAAAGAAATAAAAAGCATCCAAATTGGTAAGGAAGAATTAAAACTCTCACTATTTGTAGATGACATGATTCCATAGATAGAAAACTTAAAGACTCCACCAAAAAAGTACCATAACTGATAAATGAATTCAGTGGTGTCACAAGATACAAAATCAGTATACAAAATCCATTTAATTTCTATACACTAATAATGAAATATCAGAAAGAGAAATTAAGAAAACAGTCACACTTATAATTGTACCAAAAATAATAAAATACCTGGTAATAAACTTAAAGATCTGTAATCCAAAAAATATAAAACATGGATGAAAGAAGTTGAAGATGACACAAGCATATGGAAAAATACTCCATGCTAATGGATTGGAAGAAAAAATATTGTTAAAATGTCTATACTACCCAAAGAAATCTACAGATTTAATGAAATCCCTATCAAAATACCAACAGCATTTTTCATAGAACTGGAACAAACAATCCTAAAATTTTCATGGTACCACAAAAGATCCCAAATAACCAAAACAATTGAAAAAGAAAAAACAAAGCTGGGGGTATCACAATTTCCATTTTCAAGATATAGTACAAAGCTGTAGTAATTAAAACAGTATATATTATCACAAAATAGACACAGAGATCAATAGTACAGAACAGAGACACAGAAACAAACCCATGATTATATGGTCAATTAATCTTTGACAAAGGAGACAATTTCTTCAAAAATTTTTGTTGAGCAAACTGGACAACAACATACAAAAGAATGAAACTGGACCACTTTTTTCCACCATACACAAAAATAAATTCAAAATGGATTAAAGATCTAAATGTGAGACCTAAAACCATAAAAATTCTAGAAGAGAGCACAGGCAGTAGTTTCTCTGACATTGGCCATAGCAATATTTTTCTAGATAGGTCCCCTAAGGCAAGGGAAACAAAAACAAGAATGAACTATTGGGACTACATCAAAATAAAAAAACTTCTGCACAGCAAAAGAAACAGCCAACAAAATCAAAAGACAATCTATTGAATGTGAGAAGATATTTGCAAATCACATATCTGACATATCTGATAAAGGGATAGTATACAAAATACGTAAAGAACTTATAAAACTTGGGGCACCTGAGTGATTAGTTGGTTGAGTGTCTGGTCATGATCTCATAGTTCCCATTGGGCTCTCTGCTATCAGCCTGGAGCCTGCTTCAGATCCTCTATCCCCCTCTCTCTCTGCACCTCCCTTGAACCTGGTCTTCTTTTTTTCTTTCATCAGTGTTGAGTAGTTTTCTTCATACAGTTCTTCTTATACAGAAGAATTGATGAATATCTAATATTTCATGTTTCTTGGTTGTATGGCAAGTGGTCTTTATTTTTAAAGTTGAATTTCCTATTGTCCATTACTAGTATTTAGAAATACAATTGATTTTTACATTTGCATTGTATTGATATTAACCTTGCATCCTACAACTTTGTTAAACTCACTTATTAGTTCTATTAGCTTTTCTGTAGCTACTAATAAATTCTTTACGTAGACAATCATGTGGTTTGCAAATAGAATCAGTTTTATCTCTTTCCTTCCAATCTTATGCTGTTTATTTCTGCTTCTTGCATTATTGCCTCAGCTCAGTTAGTTTCTTCACATTCATGTGTTGATAATCACTCTGCTGAAAAGGACCTTCTGAAGACCTCTGGAGATCTCTTCCTGTGCAAGTCTTTTCACTCTGGAGCCTTGCCCTGTGGATTGAGTTGTCTTAGCCTCTTTCAACCCTCAACTCAGGGATACCCTGGCTTTGCCTTATTCTGACCTTTCCTCTAGGCATTAAGCTGGGGGCATTCATGTTTCCCATCTCTTAGGGATCACTGCTCTTGTGCTTATTTAATTTATTTATTTTGGGGTGCCTGGGTGGCTCAGCCAGTCAAGTGACTGACTCTTGGTTTTGGCTCACGTCATGATCTCACTGTTTGTGAGTTCAAGCCCTGGGGTCAGGCTCTGTGTCAACAGCATGGAGTCTGCTTGGGATTCTCTCTCTCCCTCTCTCTCTCTGCCCCTTCCCTGCTCATTCTGTCTCTCTCAAAATAAATAAATAAACTTAAAAACCTAAGTTTATTTTTTAGATTTATTTTTGAATTTAAGGGTAGATGGTAAATATGATACTTGTTACTGCATTTTGGGTGGAAGCTGAATTGACTACCTCTTCTTATATTCTTGATATTGATTGAATATGACCAAATAAACTGAAAATGACAATGATAAAAATAATTCAACTTCCTATTTATTACATGCCAGAAACATCAAGGAATTTCTACTATAGTACATTCAGTACTATACTGAAGGAAAATGATAAAAGCCTAACTCACAATTCACTTCTATGAGAAAATAGCATAGCATTATAATTAAGAGAAAAAAACTTGAAAGACCTGGTTTTGAGTTCTCTCAAAAGTAGTCCATGACATATAATCCTCAGAGCTAGTATTTTATTGGAGAGTCAATCTCATAGTGTGGAGGGAAGAGTGGCATGAGTTAGACACAGAAGGAAGAAAACCCAAAATGAAACCTTACAGAATGACTACCAAAATCATTCCTAACAGGTTGGAAGTTGGGACATTAATTGATCAACTCCCCCTTCCCCTTTGTTAAAAATTGTACCTGGGTTGGGGCACCTGGGTTGCTCAGTGGGTTAAGCATCCAACTTCGACTCAGGTCATGACCTCACATTTGTGGGTCTGAGCCCCACATCGAGCCCTGTGCTGACAACTAGGAGCCTGGAACCTGCTTCTGAATCTGTGTCTCCCTCTCTCTGTCCCTCCCCTCACTGCTCACATGCTCTCTCTCTCTCTCTCTCTCTCTCAAAAATAAATAAACATTAAATTTTTTTTAAAAAAAGAATTGCCCCTGGGAGTGTTAACTTTGCATTTTGAAGGACGTAGTGCCGTTCTTTAAATTGTAGAGAAAAATCTGAGGCCAAAAAATTGAGAGACACTGTGTAGGGTACTTGAGCTAGGATGTGAGGCAGACTTTCAAAGCTATTTCCTCAGTTATACTCAAATTTTATTAATTTGAAGTGTTGTGACATAGGACATAAAAGGTGTTTGTTGCAAATCTAAATCTCATCCACAGTTGCATATAATCCAGGGTAGACAAAAGTTCAAACAGGAAATAGGTGACCTGAAACTGTTTTTGGCCCCACAGATTAATTACAGCCACTTGACCTTGTGCTTGAGACACCTAAGGAAAAGGTGAGCAAGCAAACAGGAAAACAGGTTATTGGAATTTACCAAATACTCTTCAATGACACTGAAAGAGAACTAGAAAGGAGATCAGATAGTACCATATTTCTCTCTTGTAATGGAACTGGGGTCAAACACAAAGCAAGACACAAAATTGCTTCCTTGGTGTACAAAGACAGTCAAAGAAATATTGAATAACATATAAAGAGCAAAAATCAAGTCTATTTGCATCACCAAATGACAAAAGGACAAATGACTAGAATTAGAAAATTACAAACAGTAAAGGTTTTCATCTAGTAACTCTATACGACTTAGTTATTTTTCATGTGCTGGAGTATATACATAGTGAATTTGTGTACTAATGAGCAATACAGGCTATATACACGCGCGCGCACACACACACACACACACACACAAATGGCTATTTTAATTTAATTACAAAATAAATTTCAACATGGAAATTTAAAAGGTATAATATAAAGCAAAAATATTATAATTATGAGTCTCAATTTCTAGACTATATTAGAAAATAAATTTGGGAAGGATATTTAATGAGGAATAAAACAGTGAATTCAATGTAGTTGAATAATTAATAAAAATACATAACACTTGAATCACAAAAGTAAATATGCAGATGTAAAAACCCAGGGATAGGAAATTAAAGGGATGATGAAATGTATGTCACATAGTTTCTGCATTAAAACAATGCAAGAAAGATTAACATACACAAGTAGAAGGAGATAAGTAAAACATTATGTGAACATGTAGGGATCTTTCTTATTAATATTTTAAATTTCATTGGAAAAATTGGCAGGCATAAGTTGTTCTGAACAGAAGAATTTAGCATTAAAGGCTGTAAATAATAATTACCAGAAATGAAGGAGAAAATGAAAGAAACAAAACATAATCATAGACTATGGTATGCCAGTCTAAGTCTGCAGCATGTCAAATAATTAAAAATTAATTATATAATCACAAATAAAGTTAGTACCTATGATTAAATAATAACAGACAACTATTTTTCTGTATCTTCCATGTGCCAAATAAAATTTTGAGGCAGAAAGAAAATCTGTCATTTAACTACAGATTATTTATCTCTCCTTTATTATCATATTTTATCAAGTAGGGAGTTTATGCCTTTCTTGGGTACTCTACATGATAAGACCAACTTTTTTGGAAGCATCCCTGAGCTTAAATAGATTATTAAAGGCAAAAACACTATGTATACAAAGCTCAAGACATTTTTTTGAAGCATGAGAAACAGCAAAGATAAATGTTATGATAAGAAGAGTCAGTATTTTGATCCAGAGTCTTCCTCATGTTAAACAAAGGGAAAATATGATTTTTTTTGAAAAGCTAATATTTTGATGTTTATGAGAGCCAACATTTTCTTATATTTATCATGCATTACACATTTAGTCCTCTCAGCAACTGTAAGAGATAAGTATAATATCATTCCTATTTCATAGATAGGAAAACTGATGCACAAAGAGATTAATTGGCCTGCCAATTTCATATAGCTAGCAAAGGGCAGTAGTAGACTTGAAACTCAGACTCCAGATCTTTGGCATGTACTCATAACAAATCTACTGGAATTGACACTTCTCATGTAATATAAAAAAATGCAATTTTAGAAAAAAAAGTCAAAATAAATCGGTGTAAATTTCAAGTCTATAAGTTAGATAATCAAAGTACAGACAATTAATCTATCTGCCATATTTGTCTTGATTTTTGGCTTCTAATTTTAAGAGGTTAAAGGTTGTTTTTCAGTAAGTCCATAATAAAATTTGTTAAGATATTTCTGCTTTCATAATAATGTCTGTGTGTAGTGGCAATTTCCTTTTTTATTTTTTGGCAATTTACTTTTTTAATGCTGTTAACTAAAATTAGATCTTTTGATTCTCTTTGCCTCCCCTGAGTGTGACTGATGCTCTGGTTTCTCAAATACTTACTCTTCTATAGGAATGAAGGTGCATTTAAATCACTTACCATCTGTGACCACACTAACTTATTACTAATGTATTACTTATTGCATTCCAATAGTAGTGGGTCTGAATTAACACTCCTCCATTTCTCTCTATGGAATAGTTCATGTATTATAAATTTGTTCTACCTAAGAGTGACTGAAGATTCTAAAAACAAGGAGCATATTTTTAAAAACTATGTGGGAGATGAATGTTTAAACTCAATATTACTTTACAAAGTAGTGTCAATTCTGTCTCTGCTGATGTTTTTAATTGAGAAAAGGCTGGAATTTCCATGAGTATAAGGCAATATGGCCAGTTGAAGACTATCAAAACTGGGTGTTCCTTCCCTCTGGTGATCAAAAGCCCTCTGTATCCCTGTGAAAAAGATGCTGTGATCATATGGACACCAGTGTCTTTGGTTAAGATTGTTTGTGCATCTCAATAAGGAGGAAAGGTGTGAGGGGTTATAGTTTTTGCTTAGCTGAGAATCCTTGAAAGATAAATTCACCAAACTTCAGATGTTAGATCATGATAATTACATCACTTTTACGATGTCTTCTCCAAAAAGGCTCACTGTCCCTTTGGGATAGTGTAAACAAAACTTCCTTGATCTTCCATAGCTAGATCAAGGCCAATTTCTCATTCACTCTGTACTATGACCCCACATTGAACCTCTTTCTTGTGAATTTAGATTCTCAGGCTGCTTTCCTCATTCTTTAAAACTACACTCTCTAGTCCTGATCCTGGTGTTGGCCTAGTCCTAAAAATCAGAAAATTATAATTCAGTGCCAGTGATGGACTGTTGTCTTACCTGATTCAAGCAGCTTTGGCAAAAGTTGTATATTAGAAAGAGCTCAGGCTGCTAGTTTCAGCAGTCAGTTCTTTCAACTAAAATTTGTCTAACAAGTTAATAGTTGTTTGCGTTTAGATTGGAGTGATTGCTTGAAATGTGGTTCATGAATAAAGAAGAATTCTCCAGAAATAAATGAAAAAATTCTACTGGTTAAATTTTGTGTTATTTAAAATCTTCTTTTAGTACCCTATAACAGCATGGAACCAGTACGAGCATTTTGTTGCATTCAGAGCTTTAGAGCGATTTCTCTCTGCTTCAAGAATTGAATTCACTTTTTAGGTTGCCTATTGACAGTGTTCAAGCTCATCACTCGTTTAGCCCCTTGTGCCCCATAGCTGGGAAAACTGAGTAGACAGTCTGGACACTTATTTTGGTGCAAGCAAGAAATTTAAACCATGCAAGCCATGGCCCCATGAAAGGAAATCCTTGCTCTGACCCCACCGAAGAATAAATCCCAACTCGAGTCACCTCTTCTTGTTCTCTCAAACCATTTTAAGACCTACTTGGAAGCCCTTGTTGCCCCTCCAGAAAGCCTTATTAGATGAATAATGAAGCTTACCTTTATCATGCACGTTTGGAGTTATCAGTCTTGACATTTGAACCATATTTTCAATGGGCTTTCATTCCATCTCCCCCTCCCACATCCCTCTCCATCAGGAAAGAAGGACACTTCAGCAAAGAGGCTGCCATCCCATTCTGATACTCAGAATGGGTCTCAGGGCCACCCCCCACTATATGTCTGCTTATATAGTAGAAATTGTTTTTTACTAAATCTAATTCACTTCACTAAATAATATCTCCTTAAACTTGTTTTCTTTCTCTTATCAGGACATACACTATGAAAATCCTGGTCATATTTGATAATTGTTTAACTTTTAATCTGTATATAACTCCAGAGACTTGAGTATAGATCAATCATCAGTATGAAGGTACTTAGGGAGGGCTAAGAGAAATTATTTTCTATGATTATCTAACACCTATTGGTACCTCTGCTCCTCATCACAACCAAACTCATCAAATGGAAATTTGCACTCACTGTCTTTATATATTCAGTTCTTAATCACTTGGTCTGTCATTTGCTCCAGTACTCCCTGATTTTACCCTCACCAACTCCACTGAACTGTGGTAAGTTCCCCACATGTGCATGCAGTTCCTTTTCTGTTCAATACAACTCTTCCTCTCCCAGCTCATCCTTTTGGCCCCTGTGACTCCTGATTATCCCATGCCTCAGCTTTCTATGACTTTGTCCCCAGAATTGACACTATTGGAGCCCTTCCTTTTGCTTCTTTACTTCATTTTCTGCAGAACATATTGAATTCCATTGTTATCACTTGTTATCACCACACCAGGCTGAGCAATTGGAGGCCAGGACTGTTGTATAATTTTTCAATGAAATGTTTTCAGAAACTAGGACAGTGATGGTTGATAAATACACATTGAATTAGTGAAGCATCAAAGTTAATGAAACATCAGTCATCAAATTAATTGCTAAAACAAATGGATCTAGAGAGAATATGTTGAATGAATGTGTGACAATTTTACCTCCTTCATCAGCAGAAGTAGCAATAGAGTTTTCTCCCATATTGGGAAAGAAATTCTTGGAATTGGTAGCCTGTCAAAGGGAAGTTAGTGATTGGCTTCCAGGTTAAGTTGTCTCTACCATAAGCCCTGCTTTTTTTCAGAATAAGGCAAGTAACAACCGGTCTGCCTGTTTCTTATCCATACCCTAAAAGTTAGCATATCAGTTGTGTTCCTAATCCCAATATAATACATATGTCCAAATTTTTCATTCATGGGAAAAGCTGACAAAAACAGGAAATCCGTTCCAGCAGTGTTAATCAATTGACTTAGCTCTTCATCCCTAAAAATGAATAGTCGTCCTAGGATCATCAGATATTCAAAGAACAATAGTAGCAAGAAACATAAACGACCATTTAGAATGACTGAAAGAAGAGAAGAGGAAGGAAGTTTCAGGAAGAAAAAAATTTTTTTAGTAATTCCAAGAAGAAAAATATCACTGACAGAAGAAAAAAGAACAATTTCAGAAGCATGCATTTATGCTTATACCAATTTTACACTTCAGTATGACTCAATAAATATTAATCATTAAGAATAAACAAGTTGTCATTGTAAATCGGAGGTAGAGAGAGAGAGAGTCATGTATGAGTAATAGAGAATACCATACCCAGAGACCCTTGGAAAATCCTGTTCCTTATAATAAAGTGATTGGCTGTTTTCCATATGAGAGTTTTTCTGTCAGCTGGAAAACGGAGAGCCTATAAACCTGGCATTAGTTTTCCCAAAATATGGTACTACAGATTCTGAGTCATTCCAGTCCTTTAAAGTAATTTATATTGCTTATAACAGAAGAATTCACAGAAGTGTGAGATATTCTTCTACAAATTATGTATGTGTCTCTAAGAAATAAATCATGCTTGTTGTTCCTTAATATTTTTATTGGGGAGTAGACAAAGCCTAAGTATCATTAACCCAAATGAAAGGAGGGACAATTATATGTTCTTTCATTGGAAAGCAATCACCTCATGTTAATAATTCAGATATTAATACAGATATAATTGTAGGCTTCATATACAGGAGATATGAGCAGGAGATAGCTTTGCATGATCTTGCAGATAATTGGCTTGATATCTATTAACAATGTTGAACTTTATCTGATTTCTGGTTCTGAGAAAATGAGATGGTTAAGAAATCCCCCCATTCATTTGCATTTCAGGAAATGGCTAACCACAAAGGACCACATGACTCCCCTCACTCCCTGCAAATTCTGAGATAACACCCACTTCCATTCTTCCACATAACTATCCTAAGATTCCTTGATGACTCCGTTGTTTACCTGCCTTTATAAAGCCTTAGGGCTTCTTTTTATTTTCTTACAGATGTTCCTCACTAATGAACATTATGCCTATTGAAGTGGACTGAATAAAAGCGACTCCTAATTGTTCTCTGCATTCTGTTTATGACATACTAAACTTGTTTCTCTTAATTTACTATTAAGATGTAAGGCCAACAATTAGATGACTTCCTTCCTTCCTATGATCAGGTCTTGTGTGAAATAAGCCAATGAAAGGTAAGTTCCAACTTTTGATGTAACAAACTTGTAACATAGATGGATATTCAAGAAGGTAATACAAAAGGATTAAGTTCCAGACAGAAGAATTCCTTGTTTGTTCAGGTGATGCTCTGAAAGAGAACTCAGCCACTGACCTCCCCTCTCAGTACAAGCTAAAGAATCTACAAATCCATCCATGTGGGACCCTGAACAGTCAACTGAGGTTCCTAAAGGGTTCATTAATACCATATTAATTAATTACTTAATAATGATTTAGTAATTAATACCACATCAATACCACATTGATAAGAAAAAAAAAATCTGAATCTCCATATTGTTTTCCTTTAGGATTGGGGTGAAAAAACAATAATAGCTTATTTCCTCCTTAAACACAAGCTTATTTTTATCCATAATGCTTAAATATATAGGTATCTCTTTTTTATTTTGAGTGTCAAGAATGAAGACTTGTAAATTCATTGGACCTTGAGAGTGTCTAGACAGGATTTTGGTAAGTATACTTTTAATTTGTCCAGCTAACCAAAACTTATAACAAAACATGTTATAAACAAAAAATAAATGTTGGTAAACAATTAGATCAAAATATTAATTTTTAACTTAATATTTAATTGTACCTGAATGCCTAGATGATAGGCCTAAATTAAATAAATAGAAAAAAAGTTCTCAAAGTAAGAAAAAATAGAGTAGATAGTAAGAAAAAACACAAAAGTTTAAAAGAATCTGAAAATTGTAAATCATCCTAATAATAGATATTATCTCATGTAATTGAATAAATTACACTTCTGAAACGCCTAAAGCATGAAAATCAAAGAAAATAAAATTATTTCAAACTAAAAATTATTAAATGTCAAGAGCAATTCAAAAAGATGAATCCAGCCATATATCTCTAAATAACTTGACTGTTGATTACCTGAAGCATTGTCTCTTTCTATTTCTTCAAAACAGATAGAATAATTAAACTACTTAGAACTTTTGCTCTCTGGTATGCTTGATTTGCAAATTCGGAATTTTTGAAAAAGGAAAAGATGGATAAAGATACATACATTTGCAAATTTACACATTTTCGAAGGATATCTATTGATTTAATTGGTAATATTCCACTTTAAAACATTCAAACAGCATTCTTTAGCTCCCATTAGAGAACAAAATGCATTGACAGTAACATCATAGCCTCTAGGAATCTTGGGAGTACACTGACTTGTTAATGAAGCAGTCAATCTCCAACTGCCTAGACAATGTAGTATTTAAGAAGGAAGGAGTTCTGAGGTGCCTGGGTGGCTCGGTTGGTTAAACCTCTGGCTCTCCATTTTGGCTCAGGTCATGATCTCATGGATTCCCTCACGGGCTCGTGAGTTGGAGCCCCACATCGAGCTCTGAGATGACAGTGCAGAGTCTGCTTTCTGCTCCTCCACCCCCCAAAACAAAGAAATAAAACTTAAAAACAGACATACACACACACACAAGAAAGGAGTTCTGTTGCATTTTGCAGTATGGGTTCCTAGGATTGCCATGAGTATGAAGCTGTGCTCATAAACAAATAAGCACGGCATGTATGTGTGGCTTATAGAAGCAACCTCATTAAATATCAGTCACACCTGTTTACACAGTTCTTCAAACAGAACCCGTCAGCATCTGGAGAGAAAAGATGTCATACAGTATTGTTGAAACAGTGACTGTTACTTAAGAACTGCTTATTCTAAGACAGATTTTGACTCCCACAGGATAATGTGCCTCTTCCTTAGCTAATTGCTGCAAACCAACTTACCACCCTTCTCTATGAGAACATGGGCATTGTGTTTTGGGCAGCACTGCTTAGGAAGTCTCCCTGTACCTAATGAAGCAAGCTAGACCTCCCTGTGCATGAAGGCACGTCAGGGGAAGTAACAACTCTCCGGGAAAATTCAAGGGAGGTCAGCAGTTGTCAAAGTAAAACTTGCAGTAGACGAAGTTAAACAGGCAAAGAAGACTAATCAAGACAGTACAGGAAAGAGTATGAAATGAAGTCCTTAAAACAGAGGGCTGGAGAGTTTATTAATAGCAGAAGTGGTGGTAGTGATGGAGTCAAAGTCCACCATAGGCCAGTCATAGGCCTCTGTTCGCTAATTGGCTTTACCTTAAGGAGAAATGAACTCTTCCATCTTTATGACCGGAGGTAGTTTTACAACTTGGAGCGAGGTACCCACTGAAGATAAGCTCCTCATTTCCTACAGAAACTGGGAGATAGGGATCTTATAAAATGATCTTCCCACAAAATTGTGATACCTTTTTTTTTTTGGTCTTTACCATTTCACCACATGAATCACAGGTTACTCCTTTTGCTTGTGTACAAAATCTTCCCTGCTTCTCTTAGAACTTTTTCCCACATTTTTATAACCGTTTCTTATAATGTCCTGATTTGTTCATGTTAGCCACTCTGACCAGCATGAAGTAGTGCTATGGTCTGAGCACTGAGGTGTTTACATCCTCCTAAAACTCATATTTTGAAATCCTAACCCTCAAAAGTGATGGTATTAGTAGTGAGGCCCTTGAGAGGAGATTGGATCATGAGGGTGGAGTCCAAATGAATGGGATTAATATCCTTATAAAAGAGAACCCATAGCTCTCTACTGCCTTCCACCAGGTAAGGATACAAAAAGAAGTCTATGACCCAGAAGAGGGCCCTCACCTGACCATGCAGATGCCATGATTTCACACTCCAGTCCCTAGAACTGTGAGAAATAAATTGTTGTTTATAATTCACTCATCCGTAGTATTTTGTTTTAGCAATGCAAAGAGACTAAGACAGTTGGTAGTGATATACAACCTATATTCCCTGAACTCTGACCCAACTATGATTCCATTCTCACTAATATGATATAAAAACCTGCAGCTTACAAGGGAGCTGGGAAGAAAATACTGCAGAAGTGTGGAAGTTTAGAATACAGCTTGGAACTTAAACTCTACATAGTAATAGCTATTTAAGAATTGCTTTAATAAACCAATTTTGTGCTATCTTTATCTACATAGGAAGATCCATTAATCTGTAAGTGGGACAGAATATATCTCTCCTACCACAGCAGGAAGTATATTGAACTGGGTGAGGAGATACAGGGATTTGAAGATCCCCACATATTTCACATGTGCATAATCTGTGTTTTAATCTACTATAATTTTCCCTTTTTATTGAATTCTTACATCAAAATAAGCACAATTAGAGTGTAAATTCTTTGAGTTTTCACAAAAGCAGCACCTTGTAACCTATACTTCTTCCAAGATAATTTGTTTTTTTTCATCACCCAGAAAGTTCCCTCAAGCCCTTTCTCTGTCAATCACTACACTCCTAGAGAGGCAACTTCTATGCAAGTTTCTATCACCATGGATTAGTTTTGCTTGCTTCAGAAATTTATGTAAATAAAATCATACAGCTTGTGCTTTTCTTTGAAGTTTATTTATTTTAAGAGAGAGAGAGAGAGAGAGGGAGGCAAATAGAGAGGAATGAGAGAGTGAGGGAGAAAGACTCCCAGCCAGGCTCCACACTGTCAGCACGGAGTCTGATGTGGGGCTCAAACTCACGAGCCGTGAGATCATGACCTGAGCCAAAACCAATAGTAAGACACTTACCCGAATGAGCCACCCAGGCATCCCTAGCTTGTGTTTTTATGGGTCTGGCTTTTTACCCTCAATATAATGTTTTTGAGTTTTAACAATGCCATTCTATTTGTTAGTAGTTTGTATGAATATATACCAATTTGTTTGTCTATTCTCCTGTTTGTGGTAATTTGGGTTGTCTCTGGTTTTTAACTAATGTAAAGGAAATTGTTATGAATATTTTCATGACTTTGTGGGTAAAACTTGTACTTCCCTCTTCCTTTGGATTTGTATCTGTGAATAGAATAGTTTAGTTGTAGAGCAGGCTTATGTTTATAGGAAATCATACATGGTTTTCAGCAGTGGTTGTGCTATCGTACAAATCTGCCAACACTGTGTAAATTCTTTGTTTCACATCCTTACCAATATTTGATGTGTTTAGTATTTTTAAGTTCAGGCATTCTATTGAGTAGTATTGGGTTTAGAGTTTACATTTCCCCAATAATTAATGATTTTGAGATATTTTTCATGTGTTTATAATACATATTAATGTGTCCTTTTCAAATTATCTATTCAAATTCTTTGTTCCTTTTCATTTAGCTGTTTTCCTTCTCCTTGTTATTGACTTGTAGGAAAGCTCACTGTATATTCTGTGTAAAAATCTTGTCAGAAACGTATATTACACTTATGCTCTGCCACTATGGCTGGCCCATTCATTTTTCTAAGCATCTATTGACAAACAGAAATTCTTAATTTTGATGAAGTTCAATTTTTTTTACTGGTTAGTACTTTTATTTATGTTTATTATATTATTAGGTAAATTTCAATATTTTCCCTATATATATATAGACAGTTGGAGAAAAGACAATTTTTGTAATTTAAAGCCAGTATGTTATTTACATGTAGAAGAAAAGCATGGATCAATAAAATAGAATAGAGACCAGAGGTAGAATCTCACAGATATGATCAATTATGACTTTGAGCAAACATGCCAAAGTGCTAAAATGTAGAAATAACAGTCTTTTTATTGAAATGTTTCTAGAACAATTGAACATTTCTTTTAAAAATGTACTTCAGACCTTACCTTGCTCCACATGCAAAATCAGTTTGAATATGATCACATGTTGATTTGGTATAAAATTCAAGGAATAAACAACAACAAAAGTCTCTATTATATATATATAATATATATATATAAATTTATTGTCAAATTGAATTCCATACAACACCCAGAGCTCATCCCAACAGGTGCCCTCCTCAATGCCCATCACCCACTTTCCCCTCCCCCCCTCCCCCATCAACCCTCAGTTTGTTCTCAGTATTTAAGAGTCTCCTTCCCTCCCTATAACTTTTTTTTCCCCTCCTTCCCCCACCCCCCTGCCCCAGTCTTCTGTTAAGTTTCTCAGGATCCAAATATGAGTGAAAACATATGGTATCTGTCTTTTTCTGCCTGACTTATTTCACTTAGCAACACTCTCCACTTCCATCCACGTTGGTACAAATGGCCAGACTTCATTCTATCTCATTGCCAAGTAGTATTCCATTGTATATATAAACCACATCTTCTTTATCCATTTGTCACTTGATGGACGTTTAGTCTCTTTCCATAATTTGGCTGTGGTTGAAAGTGTTGCTATAAACATTGGGGTACAAGTGCCCCTATGCATCAGCACTCCTGTATCCCTTGGGTAGATTCCTAGCAATGCTATTGCTGGGTCATAGAATAGATCTATTTTTAATTTTTTGAGGAAACTCCACACTGTTTTCAGAGTGGCTGCACTAGTTTGCATTCCCAACCGACAGTGCAAGAGGGTTCCCATCTCTCCACATCCTCTCCAGCATCAATAGTCTCCTGATTTGTTCATGTTAGCCACTCTGACCAGCATGAAGTAATATCTCAGGGTGGTTTTGATTTGTATTTCCCTGATGAGGAGTGACATTGAGCATCTTTTCATGTGCCTGTTGGCCATCTGGATGTCTTCTTTAGAGAAGTGTCTATTCATGTTTTCTGCCCATTTCTTCACTGGATTATTTGTTTTTCGGGTGTGGGGTTTGGTGAGTTCTTTGTAGACTTTGGATACTAGCCCTTTATCCGATATGTCATTTGCAAATATCTTTTCCCATTCCGTCGGTTACCTTTTAGTTTTGTTGTTGATTGTTTTTAGTTTTGTTGTTGATTATTTCCTCTGCAGTGCAGAAGCTATTTATCTTGCTGCGGTCCCAATAGTTCATTTTTGCTTTTAATTCCCTTGCCTTTGGAGATGTGTTGAGCAAGAAATTGCTGTGGCTGAGGTCAGAGAGGTTTTTCCCTGCTTTCTTCACTAGGGTTTTGATGGTTTCCTGTCTCACAACCAGATCCTTCATGCGTTTTGAGTTTATTTTTGTGAATGGTGTGAGAAAGTGGTCTAGTTTCAACCTTCTGCATGTTGCTGTCCAGTTCTCCCAGCACCATTTGTTAAAGAGACTGTCTTTTTTCCATTGGATATTCTTTCCTGCTTTGTCAAAGATGAGTTGGCCATACTTATGTAGGTCCAATTCTGGGGTTTCTATTCTATTCCATTGGTCTATGTGTCTGTTTTTGTGCCAATACCATGCTGTCTTGATGATGACAGCTTTGTAGTAGAGGCTAAAGTCTGGGATTGTGATGCCTCCCGCTTTGGTTTTCTTCTTCAAAATTACTTTGGGTATTCGGGATCTTTGTGGTTCCATACAAATTGTAAGATTGCTTGTTCTAGCTTTGAGAAGAATGCTGGTACAATTTTGATTGGGATTGCATTGAATGTGTAGATCGCTTTGGGTAGTTTTGACATTTTAACAATATTTATTCTTCCAATCCATGAGCGTGGAATATTTTTCCATTTTTTGTATCTTCTTCAATTTCCTTCATATGCTTTCTATAGTTTTCAGCATACAGATCTTTTACATCTTTGGTTAGGTTTGTTCCTAGGTATTTTATGATTCTTGGTGCAATTGTGAATGGGATCAGTTTCTTTATTTGTCTTTCTGTTGCTTCAATATTAGTGTATAAAAATGCAACTGGTTTCTGTACATTAATTTTGTACCCTGACACTTTGCTTTTTTGTATTTATGTATCAGTTCTAGAAGACTTTTGGTGGAGCCCATTGGGTTTTCCATGTGTAGTATCATGTCATCTGCAAACAGTGAAAGCTTGACTTCATCTTTGCCAATTTGGATGCCTTTGATTTCCTTTTGTTGTCTGATTGCTGATGCTAGCACTTCCAACACTATGTTAAACAACAGCAGTGAGAGTGGACATCCCTGTCATGTTCCTGATTTCAGGGGGAAAGCTCTCAGTTTTTCCCCATTGAGGATGATATTAGCTGTGGGCTTTTCATAAATGGCTTGTATGATGTTTAAGTATGGTCCTTCTTTCCCGACTTTCTCGAGGGTTTTTATTAAGAAAGGATGCTGAATTTTGTCAAATGTTTTTTTCTGCATCGATTGACAGGATCGTATGGTTCTTATCTTTTCTTTTATTAATGTGATGTATCACATTGATTGATTTGCAAATGTTGAACCAGCCCTGCAGCCCAGGAATGAATCCCGCTTGATCATGGTGACTAATTCTTTTTATATGCTGTTGAATTCGATTTGCTACTATCTTGTTGAGAATTTTTGCGTCCATATTTATCAGGGATATTGGCCTGTAGTTCTCTTTTCTTGCTGGGTCTCTGTCTGGTTTGGAAATCAAACTAATGCTGCCTTCATAGAATGAGTCTGGAAGTTTTCCTTCATTTTGTATTTTTTGGAACAGCCTGAGAAGGATAGGTATGATCTCTGCTTTAAATGTCTGGTAGAATTCCCCTGGGAAGCCATCTGGTCCTGGACTCTTATTTGTTTGGAGATTTTTGATAACTGATTCAATATCTTCACTGGTTATGGGTCTATTCAAATTTTCTATTTCTTCTCGTTTGAGTTTTGGAAGTGTGTGGGTGTTTAGGAATTTGTCCATTTCTTCCAGGTTGTCCAGTTTGTTGGCATATAATTTTTCATAGTATTCCCTAATTGCTTGTAAGACAAAGTTGTTTTTAATAAGATTCAAAAAGGAGAAGCACTAAAAAAATTGATAAACAACTCCATCAAAATTGAAAACTCTGATTTTTAATAGAAAGTGTCAATAAAATGAAGAGATAGTCTATACACTGGGAGAAAAATAATTGCAGTACACAAATCTGATAAAGTACTTGTATCCAGAACATATATAGAACTCTTATAATCCAATGATAAGACAAACAGCCAAATAATGGGAAAAACATTTGAACAGTAGAGATATAGGTCCAAGTAAGCACATGAATAGAAGCCCAATATTATTATTTAGGGGCTGCCACTTGGGCAGTTTCTTAGAGGCAGACCTACACTTACCATATCCAGAAATTTCACTTTTAGATACTTACTCAAGAGAAATGGGGCATATGTTTACACAAAGAGCGTACTTGAATATTTATAGCAACTTTACTCACAATTATAAAAAATGAAAAATATACAAATGTCCATCTACTAGTGAATGAGAAACACACTGCAGCATTTTCACACAATGGAATAAATAGCAACATAAAGGAATGAACCCCTGATACCAAAACAAAGATGAATCTCAATATGTTGAGTGAAGTAAACCACTTACCTGTTCTACATGCTATATGATTCTATTGTGAAACTTGTGGGAAAGATAAAAGCATAGCGGTATAAATCATATCATTTCTTGTCAGGGCTCAATACCGGGAGAGGAGATTCACCAAGAGGTGGCATGAAGAGACTTTCTAGGGTGATGGACGTATTATATAACCTGGCTGTGGTAGTGTTTGCATGAACACATTCAATTATATAAAATGTACACTTGAAAATGATGAATTTTACTGTGCATAAATTATACCTCAATGAACCTGACTTTTAAAAATCAATTGATTTTGTGAGTTGTATTTTTAGACTTTTTTTTAGTAACGTTGAACTATTTTCTTCCTTATGCCAATATACTTTTTTGAATGCTGTGCCTTGACATTAAATTTTGAAAATTGATACTGTAAACCCACCAAAATTGTTCTATCTTCAAGACTGTGTTAGCTATACTAGGTTTTTCGATATTCTACATAAAGTTTTGAATCACTTACCAATTCTTTAAAAAAAAAAAAACTGGGATTTTGATTGGAATTTTGTTGAATTTAGAGACTGAATTAGGGAGAACTGATGTCTTTAACACACTGAATCTCCCTAACCATAGTTTACTTTTCCTTAGTAGATTCCTTAGAATTTTCCATGTATATAATCAAGTCATTTGTGAATATAAGGTTTTATTTTTTCCTCTGTGGCTTTTATATAATTTTCTTGATTTACTGCATTTACTCTGGCCTCCATAAAATATTGACTATAGTTAATGGTAAAAGATAGCCTTTTTTATGCTTAACATTAAGGGAAATGTGTTCATTCTATCACTATTAAATGTGATAGGTGGCCTCATTTTTCCATAAATTCTTTTCTTCTGTGGGGGAGGAGGAGTTGAAAGTCTTTTTATTTAAAAAATAAATCCAGTTTCATTGAGAAATAATTGACATATACTACTGTGTCAATTTGATGATGATTTTATTTATATATATTGTGAAATGATTACCACAATAGGTTTAGCTAACATTCATTTTCTTGTATGGTTACTGTAAAAAGAAAAGAAAGAAAAAAAAAAAAGAGGAAAACTTCATTTTTTTTTTTTTTTTGCCTCGTGATGAGAATTCATAGGATTTACTCTCTTAACAACTTTCCTATATATCGTGCAGCAGTGCTAGCTACAGTCATCATGTAGTACATTATGTTCCTAGTGCTTATTTATCTTATAACTGGAATTTTGTGCCTTCTGACCCCCTAACTCTAATTCCCCCTCCTCCTACCCTTTGCCTGAGGTAATCATCAGTCTGACCTCTTATTCTGAGTTTGGGTGTGTGTGTGTGTGTGTGTGTGTGTGTGTGTGTGTGTGTTGTTGATGTTGTTGTTGCTTGATTACACAGGTGAGATCCTACAGTATTTGTCTTTCTCTATCTGACTTATTTTTACTTAGCATAATGCCTTCAAAGTCCATCCATGCTGTTGCAGATGGTATGATTTCCTCATTTTTTATGGCTAGATAATATTTCATTGTGTATCTCTGCCACAACTTCTTTATCCATTCATCCACTAATGGACACTCAAGTTGTTTCCATGCCTTGGCTATTAATACTGCTATGAACATGGGGTGAAGATATCTTTTTGAGTTAGTGTTTTTGTTTCCTTTGGATATATTCTCTGAAGTGGAATTTCCTTTATCAGAATGGAAATTTTTTTTCTATTCCAATTTTCTAATTTTTTAAATTTCTCTTTTAATCAAAGGCATTTGTATCCATTGTAATGATTAGATTATTTTTATGCTTTACTCGGTTAATGTAATGAATTACATTGTTTTTAATGATTAAATTAACCTTTAGTTTCCCAGATAAAAACTACTTGTTCAAGATATTATGATTATGAATACGATTTACTAAATTTAATTTGCCAGTTTTTTTCTGAGCACTTTCTTGTATCTATATCTATGAAAACTATTCATCTATAATATTTACTTCTAATGTCCCTGTCTAATTTAGAAGCAGGCTGGTACAGTTCTTAAAAATTTTTGGTAATTCTTTCAAGGAATTGGGTATTTCATTAAATTGTCAAATTAATTTCTATAAAGATGTTGCTCCTTATCTTTAAACTGTTAAGTTCTAAAGTAATATCTCATGTTTCATTCACAAAAACAAGTATTTCCTTCTCTCTCTTCCTTTTTTTCTCCTTCCCTTTCTTTTCTTTCTCTCCTTCCTCTTCTTTTCTTTTGTTTCTTTTCCTTTTCTTTCTTATGCTACTGATACTTTTTTCCCTTCATAATATTAACATGTAATACATATATTTCTTGAAAGGGCACAGCTACTTTACACCATGTATTTATGATTTGCTTTCTTTTCTAGTCTGACAATCCCTGACGTCTAACTGAGACCCCTTTACCATTTACATTAATTTAATATTTGTAATATTTGGGTTTTGTTGATCATATAGCTTTTTTGCTTTCTAGAAATTTCTGCAATTGCTTTTTTGTTTTGTTTTACACATTTCTTGACTTTATAATAAAAATAATTGAGTGTTTCTTCATTAATCTATTTTATTTCTTTAACTGGATTTTAGTGATGTACTTTTGTAATTCAATGATTAATTTTACTTTATATTTACCATTTTTGCTTTCATTATTTCATGCATCTACTTGTTTTTATCCAGCATCATTTCCCTTTGATTTGAAGAAGTATCTTTCACCTTTATCCCTTTAGCTTTTATTTATAGGAAATTTTGTATATTTGTTGTCCATTTTTAAAATGATTTTACTCACTGTATACTTCTAGGTTACAGAGTTAAGTTTCCATTTTTATTTTCCCTCACTAATAAATTATCCTTTTTTTCCGTTGTTTTTCTAGTTTGCATTCATGAGAAGTCTGCAGTTATTCTTTTTAGATGACCAGTATATATCTTTTTCCTCTGGCTATTTTTATGATTTTATTTTCTCTCTCTTTTCATCAACTTACTTATGCTATTCCTAGATGTGCTTGCCTTTTTGTTTTTTTTTATTTTTTTTTTTCTCTTTCTCTTTTCCTGCCTTTTTTTTTTTAGCATCTTGGTTCTGTTACTTGATATTTTAATCAAAATTGTAGTCACTATTTATCCTTATTAATTCTCTTCCATTCTCAATCTTACCTCCTTTTGGAGTTTTAGTTAAATATGTATTATACTGTTTAGTATAGGCAAACACGTCACTAAAGACTCTGTGCATTTATTTTTCTTTTATTCATGTTTAAGTTTAGTTTCTATTTAATTTAATTGTTCTTATATCCATTGATCTTTGTTCTTCAATGTCTGAACTTCTAATAAAGAAGACGGTGAACTTCTTTTCCAATATTCTATTTCTAATTTCTAGAATTTTAATTTGATGGTTTTTTTTCTGTTGAAATCTCTCTTTTTACTCATTATGTTCATTTCTTTTATGTTTTGAGCATATTTATAATTAATTATAAAGTTCTTGTTTGACAATTATAACATCTGGTTTATCTTTGAGTTTATTGCTATTGATTTATTTTTCTCATACTTATGTTTCACATTTCCATAATTTTTACAAACCTGGTAATTCTTCAGGTGTTAGGTATTGTGCACACAATGTTATTGAGTCTATTTGCTCATATCTTTATTTGCTCATATCTTTATTATTGAGTCTATTTGCTCACTATCTTTAAATAGTGTTGAACTTTGTTGTGTTGGGTAGTTATTTATTGATCGATGAGCTTGATCTTATTGAGGTTTGGCTTTGTCAGGTCACACCTTATGTAACTGTTACTCTGTTTGTGGTTTGAGCCTCAATTTCTCTGAGGTCTTTTCTAAATATTCAGCAAGCTCTTTCCAGTGTGGCTGTTTGGACCTACAGTATCCTCCAGGACTGAGATTTCTGTATCATTGTTGATGAAATAGTGAGGTTCCCTTGTTTTTTGACCCCAGCTCACAGAATCTTATCACATTCATGTAGGGCTTATCATTTAATCAGAATTGCAAGGAAACCTCTCTCCAGCTTTCTGAAACTGCTTATGTATATAGAGCTTTCTTCAGAAACCAGCCTAAATTCCAGCCACATCCACAGACAACCCTCTGATCTGTATTTCTTCCATCCATTAGAAACACTACTTTTTGTTTGGGCTCAATATTTTTTTTTTTTTTTGCTATACTATGGATATTTCTCTCATTTAGAATATTGCAATGAATATGAAGTTTGCCTTATTTTTGTTGTTGTTGTTACATAAAAAATCACATCTCCATGTTCAATACCTTAAAACATTAGTTCATTTATATTTTGCTGTTCTTTAATTATTTATGTTAGTAGGCTAAATTGGAAATATGTAGTCATGACCAAAACTCAGTATGTTTTTATTTAATCTTCATATTGCATCACCTTTTTATAACAGCTTAAGAAAGATTAAGAAAGAAGTTATGTGAGACTAGATTAGTAAATACACCAGTCTGATTCTCAAACACAAAAGCCCAGCTTTTTGTGAAGTTGATTTTAGTTTACTTTTTTTTAAACTGTAGTTATGATTTGGAAACTGTTCTCATTTTTTTTTCAAAGATTCCTCTTACAATGAATGGGGTAATATGTTTAGATTCAGCATAAAAGGGGCTACTTAAAGTGCAGTATGTTATTATGGTAATTATTTTCATAACTTTCTTTCTCTGAATCAAGAACTAAATAAAGGTCCCCCATAAACATAGGCTTGTGCTGTGTTTACTTGCTTATGTGTCTGGTCTTGCTGTGGGATTATCCCTTAATTACAAGTTTAGCCTTGGCAGCCAAGATGAATATGAAATCATGTTAAACTCCAATCTGCCATTTCCCTTGTTCTTCTGCCAGTTAGGGTAGTTCTAATTGGGAAATAAATTTAAAATGCCTTCATGCGGATACCTTGTTGGAATAATTGCTATAAATGCAAAATTTACAAAAAGATATGTGATGCCAAGCAGCTAAAAGAAAATTAAGTAATTCATGTTATGAGACTTCAGAATTAGAAATGAGATGGCTTTTTTTTTACAGCATTCATTATACTTTGGTCAAAACAGTACACGGATGGCAGTGGGAATTTGACAATTACCAATATTTTGAATACTGATCAAAGGTACATAGTACATGAACCCATCCTTGAACATACACAAAAGTTGATGATAATTTTTCTAATGTTAAGTACAAAAATATCTGATATCTGCACTTCATGAAGTTTCAGTGAAAGTCTATATTTTCTATTAACTCATTTCCCAGAAGAATTAGATACATCTTAGCATGACACTGAAGATGCTGATGCTGTCTAGAATAGTCATTAAATAGTTCACTTGATTAGTTGAAATTTAATTTGCACATAATGAAGCTGTAAGCATGAAAATAGAAGTACTAATTTAATGTTGTACATAATTCTATTATTAAAATAATAAAATGATTTTGCACAGAACCTTCTAATCAAAATATTTACCTCTTCTTTGACCTTGAATGGATGGTACTTGTATTTCATAAAGGTGTTCCTTAAGGAAACCAAGAGGGAAATATACAAATAGTAACTCCAGATTTTGTCCTATGCATCTCCACTAAACAGCCTCACTTAAGACCTACCTTTTGGCTTCCTGAATAGTTAGATTGCATAATGGTGTTCAGTGTTTAAAAAGTTAAAGAAAATGATAAAAAATTGAATTTAAAATTTTCTCTTAGTATGCCTGTGATCAATGAAGTCCAGGAATCTTAAATCCCTTGCCCCAGCTCACATATTGAGTCCATGTGGATCTCCTTGCCTACTAATTTGGCATGCTTGTCACGAAAATACATTACTTCATTTGCACATACAATTGTCAGGTGTATTTGTCTTATTTTCATAAGTGATTCCATTAATCCCCAATGATTGATTGTGTATTGTTAGGGATTTCTAGATTCACTTTCTACCTTTGAAACTTATTAGTTCAGAGAAGCAATATGGTTGACTGATTTTTTCCTACTAACTTTATTTGATGATTTATTGAATGATTCATACTGGTTCTGATTTCTGTATAACTTTTCTGTTTAACCATTCACATACTCATTTTGTATGGAAACAAAAATACTGAGATGTAAGTTTATGTGGATATGTTTGAATAATTATTCATAGTATTGAGTTATTCAAGTTTTCTAATTTTAAGTTTAATTTTCAACTATTCTGCATCATTTTTTGTTTTATAATTTTATTTACTTATTTATTTGAATCTTGGATTTTAATCATATCAATATCAATGCAGTCTGAATCTTGTTTACCAAAGCAAGTTTACTGTTGAAGATATAGTTTCAATCAGCTTCTCTAGACATTGGTGGCCCTTTGGAAAATTTGGAAATACCTTTTGGTGATCCTCAGGCTGCTGACCTCACGTTGATTTCCTTCTGACTGATGAAATTCTTTGTCTCGCGCTGCATCTCTGGCAAGCCCAGTTTTCAATGTTTCCATCCTGGCTTCTGGAGGTATTAGCAGGTTCTTTTCCACACAATACAAATAATAGTTCAACAAGAAGTTGGTCCTTGTTCCTCTTTGCCTGCCCACTCCTCCAAGCTGTCTTCCCCCAGTGTTTTCTATAGTCGTGGCCAGGTAAGCAAGCCTCTTTCTTTATAGCCATCTGACAGTTTTGAGTTATTCTCTTAAGGTTTTCTCCCTGGATTAAGGAAAGGAGTCTGTTACATTCTTTCTCTATTTTTAGGAAAGATGAGTGGAAAGGTTGGCTTTATCTATTCAAAAACACACCTGCCCCTCCAAAAAGGCTGAGCTCTTCTCACAGTGGTAAGGTGGAGATGCTTTGTTTTTCAGGTTCTGTTAAAATGGCACTCCTCTGAACCTATAGGGTGCTGGTTGCCCTCAACATATGGTGGGTCTCTGAACTTGATCGTGGGACATATGCCCTATGGTTTTAGCTGTGGTCCTTGATCATCAATTCAGGAAAAGTAAGGAAAAAGTTCTTTAGCACTTAATGTCACCTAGTTTGTACCTGTGTTTTTATTCTCCTCTTCTTCGCCTTTTAGTATTTTATAATTCTAATAGAGTCTCCACACTCAAAGATGCTTCATATATTTCAGTTACTTTTTCCCTTCACTAAATGTACAAAGTATTTATTTTCAATGCCCATTACTCCTTTGGATTTTTCAGAATAATAAAATGATTACTCTACATTTGCAAAAAAAGAGAGTAATTACCAAGAGAGTATGCAATTGTGAAGTATAGGTTAAATTTAATATATTTTAAGTAGATTAGAAGCAATATATGGGTTGAGCTCTCAAACTTAACTATGGAAACTCAACTCCTACATGAGTCCCAAGTCAATTACATGTATTTTTTTCCATAATAAAAGAAAAATCAATCTAAAGCTTCTTCTATGTAAAAATAGAGGCAACTTGTAAGGGAAAGGTCAAATATAATACAAAGCCAGTTTTTTAAAAACTCATTGAAATAAATACTTCAAAATATCAACATAAAATGTAAATACGATCCAGGTTTACTTTATTTTGTCAAACAAATTACTTTAAAAATGCATTTAAAATATTTGACCCTTGTTTAAGTATTCTTAGATAGACATAGGGCAGAAGATTTCCTTTAAAAAAGGGCAGACATGTTTCATTTTTGTTCATTTCACTATAGTATGTGTATGCTCCAAATTTATTCTACATCTTGAAATATGAAAGAATAACTTTAAACCATAATATTTGAAAATACTTTATGTTTTGGAAAATTGATAGCAGCATATTTTTCTGAATTCATTTCCCACATGACTCTCACATAAGATGTTTGACTTATGGATTTGTATTTGACATATATGAGCAAGAATATCACAAAATAATACTAAGTGCTATGACTTAATGGGAGAAGTTGGCAAACTAAAGCCCTCAGACCAAACCTGGCCCTCAGTTGTTTTTGTAAATATTTATCGGAACACAACCAGACCTATTCACTACATATTGTTTATGACCTCTTTCATGTTACAATAGCTGAGGTGTGTTGTTGTGACAGAGACTATAGGTTTGCAAAGCCTAACATTTTACTGTATGTTCCTTTATGGGAAAAAAGTCCTGTCCTCTGCTCTTTGAGAATATTGTAATTATCCTTACTTTACACAACAGATAACTGAATCTCAGAGAATTAAACATATGGTCTAGAACACAAAGCTGGTCAATTACAAACTGTGTTTACTGTCCAAATGAGTTTGACTTTAAGAGATATAAGGGGTTAGCTACTAAGGAAAGGAGATGGGTATTCCAAAGGGTGCAATGTAATATTTGGTGGAAATATTTGAAGAACACTAAGAATGGTGAAAGTCCTTTTTTGGAGGTAGGAGGGTGATATGTCTTATAAATGGGAAGGCTTAGGATATGGGGCTAGCGCAGAAGGTAGGAGCAGATTATAAATAAAAGGCTCTGTGACTAAGATAATGTATTTGATCTAGATGCTTTAAATAGATGAGCAACACGGTAATCTTTGTATTTAAGAGTTTCAGTCTGGTAACATGGGACATGAAGTGAAGTCAGGCCATTTTAGGAGCAGTGTGGTTACCAAAGGGATATTAGGAAGAAGTGATTAGAGCATTATACATTAATGGTTGTATTAAGAAAGATTATGGGATGCTGTGCATGAATGAACTGGAGTAACTATGAGAAGTATAGAATGACCACAGGCATCAGGCTTAAATGGTAAGTTGGATGACTGTGTCTCATGCTGTGATAGAATTTGCAATTTGAAGATAACACAAGAGGAGTTCCAGTTCGGAGTGGGAGGAGAGGGTTAATTCTCTTTTGGAAAAGTTGGGTTTAATGGTCCATTCTTTTTATTTATTTATTTTGTTTTTTAGAGAGAGAGAGAGAGAGACAGAACAAGAGTGAGGTGGGTGGCAGAGGGAGAAGGAGAGAGAGAATCCAAGCAGACTCCACATCCAGCATGGAGCTCCATGCAAGGCTTGATGAGGGGCTTGATCCCATGACCCTGGGATCATGACCTGAGCCAAAATCAAGAGTCAGGTGCTTAACCAACTGAGCCACCCAGGTATCCCTTTCCATTAATTTTTAAGTTACTTCGTAGCTACTTAGTAGGAAGTTAACTATGCACATCTGAGGTTTCCCTGAATGTTTGTAACTGAGTATATAGACTGTAGTCATCCAGTGATGTCACATTTAAAGCAAGACTAGTACAGAGCCAGGTCACTTTGGTAAGGAATCTTGGATGACCTCCATTTTGCCAGATCAGGTGCATGTTCGAGTGTGAAGCTTTTAATTTCTGTGTGTGTGTGTGTGATTTAATTTATGGATGTCCTGGTCTGAATGTATAATTTGATGTTGCTGACATTCTTAAACCAAGAGTTAAAATAGCCTTAACTACTTTACTTCATGTTTTTGTAACTTCATGTAAATATTTAAGGCAATTTTAAGCAGTCTTAACTATTCCATGGAGGGGTAATAGATTATATAGGCTAGGAAGGGCAGATTGGTGGAAGAGGTATTCTGTCCAATAAGGGGCAAATAAAAGTGAAAGAGTCCATGATGATTATCAGAATGGAGAAGCTAGAAAACTATGAAGAAAATTAGTATATGGGGAGGTTATGATAAGAAGGGAACAGAGTATTTCAAAGGGAAGAATATAGTAAAAAATAGCAAGTGTATGAGGCCCAGTTTTTATAAATGTTTAGTTACAAGTCTTTTTTCCTATTCCCTAGATCACAATTACTTGGTGAAGGATTCATGCCTTATTAGTTTTTTATCTCAAGGAAAGCCCACACACAATAGGTGTTTAATGGCTTTCTCATTACATTAAAACCTGATAGAAATGATTAACATTTGCCACACAACTCTGCCATCAATTTTCTTTGTCATTACCAAACCTAATAAATTAACTACTTTAAAACAAAAAAATATGCCTTGGATATTCTTGGATCTTAGTGCAAATAGACCTTCTGTTCATAGTAGATGTTTCATCAAATGCATTGAGTAAACAAATCTACCTCAGACAAGTTGTCATCTGAATTTCTTAATTTTGCTGTCAAAATGGTAAATGGGTAGAAAAGAAAACTTGATTGTCTGAAGAGAGAAGTTTTCAAATCACCTATATAAATCAAATTTAGAAAATTAGAAAAAAAGCCCTAATCTCATTTCTATATAAACACTACATATGAAATGTGAATGGATATTGATATTCTAAATAATACTGATTACAGAAGTAATATTTTATACATTCATTAATATTGTATCTCACACATTGAAGAATACTACTAATGGGACTTATTTATAAAACAACTTTATTTTATCTCCCACTATGCTTTTAAGTTTATTCAAGACAAGAGATATTCTTCCTGCCATGGGATGACATTTTGGTCACACTCAGGCAGTATAAGATATTTCAGGTGAGTATTAAGAACATCCAACTCATCTAATAAGTAAGATTTACCTTCCAAATTCAAGCTATTCCCTGTCTCCCTCTCCTGGCCTATTATTGATCAGAAGTCTGCACTAAGAGAGCATACATATGTGTTCTTACCTCTCCTCAGAACAGGGTGAGTTGATTTGAAATGGGCAAAGGCGAGGAGGATCATAGTTGAAGAGGGCAGCGTAGTTGTATCATTGGAAACTAGCACAGTTCTATGCACTTTTCTTTTTTCTTTTGAGTTGTATCACAGCTTCTTCAGAGTTTGGCTCCTGTGTCACTAAGAATCCCTCACTTACACTTGTAAGCCCTTACATGCAGGCCAACGCAACTCTCTTCTGGCTGATTGTTTAATGGTTTTCAATCACTAAGAGTCCTGTGAGTTCCTGATTGTCTCTCAGGTTAGGTCTCTTCATTTCTTAAAATCAGTATCAACAAGAAGACACATTGTCCCTCTCTTGTGGATGGCCACAGGATGCATCCTCTGCTCTACAAGGCCACTTTTTTTTCAATAGCTAACCAACTCACCCTTCATCTTTTAATTTCCCAGCTTGGAGTCAGAAACTTTTTCTAGGTTTGACCTGTGTGTCATCACAGCAATTAGTAATCGGTTGCCAACGTGATAATTTAGAAATTTTCATTATAGTTTACCACCTCATTTTGGAATAAGATTTCCATTGCACTTTAATATATTAGTGAAAGTCCCATTTTGATATTTTATCACTATAATATGAAGTAATAATAGATATAGATTCTTTCAGAATACCAAAATCAATATTTCTCAGATATATTTTCAGGGGCAGATTAGACATTTAGCAATGTCTAATTCATTAATTCATTTAGTTATGGCTGATTTTGATATACTACTTTTCAAAAATTAAACTTATTCCATTCAGACATTCAAAAGAATGTTTGATAAGGACAGAATATGAAAATAAGTGTGGTAGAAATGTTGTCCTTTAAAAAAAAGGATAAATATTCAGGAAAATTCATTTAAATAGCCTTTTTATCTTTAAGAATGTCTAGGATTTTGCTGAAAGCCAAGTCCCTGTGTTATGATTTGACATTTAATGTTCTCAATAAAATCAGTGTTAACTAGATAAAATACATGTCAGTTTGGGGAAGTTCTGCCCTGATAAATTCATATCTTAGCTATTTTATAAAAGAAAAAGAAATCATTTTATAAGAACAAGGAAAGCATTACTTAAGTTTGCAAAGAAGCTATATTCTGAGTCGTCTTAATTTCATTTCTGAAATGTAATTAGAAGTTGTTGATCTTCTCTTTCAGTCACTGATAGTTAAAGCAGAGGAGAAGGTAGAAATTAACATATAATCTTCAATACTTACAATGAGTTCCAGTGCTTCTATTATGCCCTTTGATTGCTATGTTCTGAATATTTTTGTTCGTCCAAAATTCATATGATAAAATTCTGTACCCTCAAAGATTAGAAGGTAGAGCATTTGGGATGTGCCTAAGTCATGAGAGTAAGGCCTCATGAATGGGATTTGTATTCTGTATTTTTAAAAGAAATTTTTTTTAATGTTTATTTATTTTTGAGAGAGATACAGAGCACAAGTGTGGCAGGGGCAAAGAGAGAGGGAGACACAGAATCCAAAGCAGGTTTTAGTCTCTGAGCTGTCAGTACAGAGCCTGACGTGGAGCTCAAACCCACAAACCCTGAGATCATGACCTGAGCTGAAGTGGGATGCTTAACTGACTGAGCTACCCAGGCGCATCTTATGAAAGAGATCCCACGGAGATCCCTATTCCTTTAGACCATGTGAGGACACAGCAAGAAGACACTTGGAATGAACCAGGAAGAGGATCCTCAACAGACAGAACCATCTGGTGCCTTGATCTTAGACTTCCAGCCCCCAGAACAGTGAGGAATAAATTTCTGTTGTTTACAAGCCACTTAATCTGTGGTATTTTGTTGTAACAGCCTGAATGGACTAAGACAGTTGTCTAGAAGTAAATATATTTCACATAAATCCTATGTGGAGAGAGTCATAATGTATTTTGGTGTAATCAAAAATAATACTACCATAATAATAAATAACTTAATGCAGTGTCTAATGCATAAAAATGTTAACATTTTTTTCTAATTTTCCACATGGCAATCATATTTTTAACAATAAATGGTTCTTATAATTATAAAAACAGATCCTCTTAACAGATTCTCTTGCAAACTTTCACTGATATGTCTACTATTGTGATTGCTATATATAACACTTGAACTAAAAACTCATACTTAAATAAAAATTCACTATAGTTATACAATATTAAGAAGTATATAATATATAATATATATGAATAAAAGAAGCATATGGCTGGAGAACTGAAAAATTGTTTCAGAGTTTTATAAAGGTAATGCCAACATCCCACGGGGCATTTTATTGCAAAAATGTTACAATTTATCTCATTTCTCAGATGTTTGTATCTAGTGTGATGCTGGTTCAAGCTCAGGCGTGGCTACAGATGGTGTGAAGGGATGATCTGATTAATTTTCCATAAATATAGCCCCTTCTTTCTAACACAGTGTTTACTACCCATGCACATGTGTTCACACACACATGCACGGACACACACACACAGCAACAACAAGGAGACAAAACTATATAATAAGGTGAACTGGCACAGCATGAACTGACCATTCATGGCTGCCCTTAACAGCTTGATAGTTATTTTCTCTGTCCCTTTCTTGTTCCCCTCATCTTCCTCCTCTTTCCACCACCTCCTTACCCTTCTTCTCTCTTGCCCCCTTCCTCCTCCCTCCTCCTTCTCCTCCTCTTTCTCTTACTCTGCTTTTCCTCTTTCTTCTCCTTTAATTTTCTTTAACCTCCCCTTGTCTCTCCTTCTTCCACCCACCTTATCATTGGAAGAGACAAATGACTCAAGTCTGAGGAATTAAAAGCCAATTTTGGGTATTAAGTATGCAACTGGAAGGCTGAAAAGACAGGCACTGCCTATAGAGAGACATAATCTCCTCTAAAGAGTACTCAGGAGCTCAGCTGTGTTTTTGAATTACTAAATTCTCTCCAACTCCCCTCTCCCTCGCGGCCATTGGAGACTTTGAAGCTCTAGTGTCTCAGTCCAGGCTGTGTCTTCGCTCAGAACGCTAAATTAAATCAACTTCTGGAACCAGCAAGGCCACTACACTCATATGAAACCATTCTTTTGCATATAGTACAGCCTCCTTATTGCACACACAGCATCACGGACCTTGACAAAAATGTGATTATTATATTGTCTTATTCATAACTATAAATGTATGATACATTCTTTTAATTTATCCTATATATTTGATTATATAATAATTTATTATCACATTATATTATATAATAAAATTATTTTAATAGATATTAAGTATACATAAAAATCCTTCTCAGTTTTCACTTGTGATCTCCTAATCCCTCCCTTTGACAAAAAGCTGTTTTCCTTCAAGCACCTTGTTTCAAAACTTCCTTAGGCCAACATCTTTAAGCGATAGAAAAAATTAATACTGTAGCTCACCAGTTCCTTTATGGGGAAATTCTGCTTACTCTGTTACCATACCAGTAACTCTAAAATTTTGATTAATGATGAAAAACTCATTCCCTTTTTTTGACTTTGTATTAACATATTTGCTAGCTTTCAGTTTTCCATTTCTCAAGACAATGCCTCAAGCTTTAATACATTATTCAGCTTTATATTTTCCAATATGAAATCTTGCTACCACAATTTTCCTAAATATATAGTTAACTCTCAAATATTCACTCAAATACCAAGCCCAGCGAGGTGTGCAATGTAATATGGGTAGATAAGATTAAAATCCTGACTCTAAACACTTTTCCATTTATATTTAAAAAAAAATTTTTTTAATGTTTATTTATTTTTGAGACAGAGAGAGACAGAGCATGAGCAGGGAAGGGGCAGAAAGAGAGGGAGACACAGAATGTGAAGCAGGCTCCAGGCTCTGAGCTGTCAGCACAGAGCCCGATGCGGGGCTCGAACTCACGGACTGTGAGGTCATGACCTGAGCCGAAGTTGGACACTTAACCGACTGAGCCACCCAGGTGCCCCTTACATTTATATTTAAATATGTATATATTTTTCTGTTTTTTCACATTCATTCAAAGCAGATAAATAACAAGTAAAGTAATCCACATTGAAGAACTAATAGAAGATTTATTGCACTCCATCTGGTTTCCTGTTGCTCTCCCTTACCCAACGCTTACATGAATGTTATTTTGCATAGGAAATGAGCTACTTTTCTCTCTGTCTGGTGCAACATTTTTTCTCTTTAAAATGTTCTCTACAGGTAGTTATAAGGAGCTTTTAAGTACAAGAAGTGAACAGAGCACATCAAGAAGTCAAGACCTTTTAACTGCATTTAGTGAGTAACATAGATATTAATAAATTCAGTATTTCGGTAGAATTGCTTTGTCATACTTGAAAATAGACTGTATTCCATTTTCTTAACTGCATAAAATCCCCATAGAAAGTGAAGCAAGCTGAAAGAAATGTACTATATAGCTTCAAAAGTAAGGTGCACATTGAGTTAAAACCTAAGGAGATTCAATTCTAGAATTAGGAGGATAATGGAGCCAAAAAACAATCAAGTGTATTATACATTTCACTGTTGTTTTTCCTAAGATAGTTTGCTTCAATTATGAGTCCATTTGGTGTATCTATAAAAATCCACCAGCAGGGCTCTCCCTTGCATTATAATTTAGAAACAAATAATTTATTTTTTTATTTCGTTGGAAGACAATATAACCCCTGAAAGCCCTAAAAAAACTAAATATATTGAATTTCGAAGTGAATGACTAATGTTTACAACCTTATACTTGCTTGTGCTATTTTTGGTCAATTCATCATTAATCTAGTAGTGTTATAAATATGTTATTTAATATTAAAATCTATATTTTTTCTTTTAGTTTAAAAAGAATAATAGATCAAAAATGTACACACAAAAGTTTGTAACATTATTAAATGAAAATTGAAAAGAATGCCCATATTTATGGCTAGCTGTTAATCTTTTGAGCATGTTGTTATTTTCATCATGAAACTAAAAACTTCACACTAAATTGTGTGTTTTTGCCTTTTTTTCTCTTTTGAGATAAAGTAATGGGCTTACTCGTTTCTCTTATGACAAAATGATTAGTCATGTGTTCAAATCACTGTGTAATACCTGGGTAATAACAACATATAATGGAAAAATGAATTACGGAAAAAAGTCTGACAGTGAAGTCAAAATAACCTTGTCATTTGACTCGGCCTATAGTATCTCATTGGAGTTATTCTACTTGCACTAAGCTTCATAGCCTTACATGGGTTCTTGTTGTCTCCTATATTTTCAGAGAGTTTCTCCTTGCTGGGAAATATTTTTATATTTCATCCTTTGGAGCCCAATCACTTGACTGACTCTTTCAATATCATAACTCCATTATTTCCAAGAGTGAAAAATATTTATTTTATGTCATAATTACATAGAGTCATTTCATATATTTTACATAGCCGGTGAATTATAAATTGGTCTCAAAGAGCCCTAGTTGAATATATCTTAAGACTAGATGTTGTAACAAGCAAACTGATAGATTATTTACCTACAATTCATGTGGGTACCTGAAGTTCTAAAGGGATAAGAACATATCATGATAAGGGAGCCTAAAAGGTTATGGATCTATGGCCAGACATTTATATGGTATCAATATATTCTGGGTAATGAAAGATGCTATCAACATCAGGGGATGTGTGAAAAGAAGTACTGGTTTTCAGAGTAGATTGATAATGTTATTCAGGTATGTATGTTAGAAATGAACCTAGTGCAGGGATTTTTATGTGATAGTTACTTTAGCTGTAGTCCACAAGGGCAATACATGGTGACAAATCAATGTGTCTTTGTTTCCATCTGTGTTGTCTCTGAACCATTTATCAGTTCTGCTACTGAGAGTCCGATCACATCTAGGAAAATGAGCCTATGGTAAAACATTTTCTCTTTTATGTGGGTAACACTTTTCTGCACTACAGATTCAGTGTGGTGCAAAGAATTAGCTTGAATGTAAAAAATAACTCACTATCAAATATGCTGAAATTCAGGCAATTACATTTGTATATACATCTTTTTAGTTTAAAAAGACAAATATAATGCATTTAAATAAATGTGCACACAAATGGAAGATAATAAATGGGCAACAAATAATAAATTTAAACAAACAATAAATTTATTTATTTATTTATTTATTTATTTTTTTCAACGTTTATTTATTTTTGGGACAGAGAGAGACAGAGCATAAACGGGGGAGGGGCAGAGAGAGAGGGAGACACAGAATCGGAAACAGGCCCCAGGCTCTGAGCCATCAGCCCAGAGCCTGACGCGGGGCTCGAACTCACGGACCGTGAGATCATGACCTGGCTGAAGTCGGACGCTTAACCGACTGTGCCACCCAGGCGCCCCAACAAACAATAAATTTAAATAAACATTTGAAATAATAATGTATGGACCTTCCTTGAAGATTACGTTTTAAATTTTGGCTAAGCAAAATGAATAATTCAAAGTTGTGTACCTGTGGGGCGCCTGGGAGTCTCAGTTGGTTAAGCATCTGACTTCAGCTCAGGTCATGATCTAGCTGTTCATTGAGTTGGAGACCCCCCATCGGGCTCTGTGCTGACAGCTCAGAGCCTGGAGCCTGTTTTGGATTCTGTGTCTCCCTCTCTCTCTCTCTGCCCCCCCCTTCACTCTGTCTCTGCCTCTCTCAAAAATAAATAAACATTTAAAAATTTAATAACAAATTTGTGTACTTGTAATTTGCTTAGGGTGTTTGCGATAGTCATGCAGAACAGTCATGTATTTGGATGGACTTTGCAGTGCTCTTTTCTAGTGCATAAAGTGCACTAAAATAGGATGAAAGGCAATGTGTTAATGGACTTTATAGTAGATACCAAAGCTACCTCCCCACTCCTTTTCACAATCATTTTAATCTCTTACCTATAACAATGATATATAGTAATCAACAATTACCCAACCATTAAATTCTTATGCTTAAGAATTTTATTGTGATTGGATTGATGACTGTGGGAAGATAAATGAACAGATTATAAAAGTGTTAGCAGTTCAAACAAGAGGCTGTATCATCTTCAAGAGTTAGAGAATGTCTTCATAGTACACAAATTTCAGCATGGAAAGAAATCTTAAAATTCATCTAGGAAGATTGTTACCTTTTCAGAAATTCCACCCCTGTTCCTTAGAAATGTCTACCTCAGGCTCAGCCAACATCTAAATTTATACTTTTTTGATCATATATGTCTGTACTGTTCATGCAATATCCCTTAGCCACATGTTGCTATTTAAATTATTTAAATGAATCAAATTGAAATGAAATTTAAAATTCTGTTCCTTTGTCATACTAGGCTACTTTCAAGTGTATAATAGTCACGTGCAGCTGGTGCTGGCATATTGAATGGTGCTGATATGGAAGAATAATTCTTTTATATGGAACCCTTTCATAGATCTCCTTCAGGCTTTCTTTTCCAACTTAAGCCTCCTGAATTTATTTCAGCTATGCCTTTTGCCCTCAACTACCGGCCCTTCACTTGTGAACATAATTTTCATGAGCCACTGTTAACTTGAATTCCTTATAGGAATTTCACCTCTACTAGCCTGCAATGCTTCTAGTCTTTGTTATTTCATTCAATGGAAATCATTCATACAATTGCTCTAACCATGATCATCAGTAGTATTCTTGATTAACCACTGTCTCTCACATTGAGAAGTTCTGCCATTTCTAGTTGCAAAATAAATATGGCAGGTCTATCCTTTCTCTTGTCTACATGGCCATGGACCCCCATCTAGTTCAAGCCACCATCATCTCTAGGTCTGAATGAATATAACGTTTTTTTTTAAATCTCTCTATTTATATTCTTGCCCTCTAAACCATTTTTTTTGCATATTAGCTATTATAAACAATTAAAGATAAAAGTCACAACCCGCATCATCCTTGTGTTCTTGTGTAGTCCACTATTTATTATCTTTGAAGCATAGCATATTATTCCATTAAGAAAATGTATGCAATGAACTGGTTGCAAGAAACATATCATAGTGGTTAAGAAAGAAGGCCCTCTATAAGCCTGTTTAGTTTAGAATCCTGACTTACTGGCAATGTGATTTTGAAGAACTTACTTAACTCTTGTCCCTCCAACTCATTCCCTCCTTGTCAAATACAGATAGGAACAGTTCCTTTCTCAAAAGATTGTTGTGAGGCATAAATGAATTGATTTAGAATAGTAGCTGACATGTAATAATTTCTCAGGAAATATTCAATATTCTTGCCAGAAGAAAAAGGCACAACATTATTGTCACTTATGCATACTCATTGCATTGTAGACTCAATGCCTACCCTCTGTTTAGTTTCTTTAACCTACTAAGTTTTTTACCAACTCCAGATTTTCACTCAGAGCCTGAAATGCTCTCCCTTGTTTTCCCCAAACTGGCTTATGCTCAGTCTCATTTGGCTGATTGTTACCTTCTCAGTATACACTACGTTGAAATTCTAGGTTTGTATTTATCAGACTTTAAAATTATTTCATTTGATTACTTTCTAATCATTATCAGTATGTTCAATTAATTTTTTACCTATTTTCTTGCTAGGTGTCTGCGGTTCTCTCTTGTTCACATCTATTCTTTGACGCCTCATAGGTCATAGGTCATAATAAAAATTAATTGACTTATTCAATGCAAGTATGAATTAATGACTATTTATAAACCCAAATTTTAAGCATATCATGACCAGAACACAAGACAGTGGTACAAAAGTATTTTTACTCATTCTACAAGTTATTTTGTATAACGATATCACACTTTTTTGAGTATTTATTTATAGTGAGCTTATTCTGAATCAAAATCTTTGTCTATTTTTTTTTTACACATGTGCAACATAATTTTGGGTTTGAGGTTTAGTGTCTTCTTTAAAAAATTTTTTTAGCGTATTATTTATTTTTGAGACAGAGAGAGACGGAGCATGAACAGGGGAGGGTCAGCGAGAGGGAGACACAGAATCTGAAACAGGCTCCAGGCTCCAACCGACTGAGCCACCCAGGTGCCCCTAGTGTCTTCTTTAAAGAAGATATTACTAGGGGCGCCTGGGTGGTGCAGTCGGTTACGCGGCCGACTTCAGCCAGGTCACGATCTCGCGGTCCGTGAGTTCAAGCCCCGCGTCGGGCTCTGGGCTGATGGCTCGGAGCCTGGAGCCTGTTTCCGATTCTGTGTCTCCCTCTCTCTCTGCCCCTCCCCCGTTCATGCTCTGTTTCTCTCTGTCCCAAAAATAAATAAAAACGTTGAAAAAAAAATAAAAAAAAATAAAGAAGATATTACTAAAGTTCATCTCATGGGACTAAAGCTATTGATGTATTTCATAAACTTGGTAATCATTTTCAGAATACAGTATTTGATATTTTTTGATAGATAGGCAAGAAATGACCTGTTAGCATTTCAAATATGAATATCTGCTAATAAATGGATAGTATTGGTGTGTAAGTGCTTATTTTCTCACGTGGAGTTGATGATATTTTGATTCACAACTTAGTGTCAACCTCACATATCTACCTATTTGCAGACAGAGAGCTAGAATCAGTAGATTTCAGAAACCTTGCAGAATAGCTTGCAGAATAGCTCCCAATGAGGTTGCTTATTACATAGAAACAGGAAAATGAGTTCCATCAGCCCAGGCTCAGTCAAGTAAAAAAGGTGTTAAAATAAAAATTACAGAGTTAGCAGCTTATGCCATCTTAACCTCAAAGACCAGTAAGATATCCTTGTGAATTGTTAGATATGTGACTTCTCTTGTGTGGAGGCTAGAATAAGCAGTAGGTGAATTCCCATTCACTCTGGTCTTTACAGGGAGTAGAATAGAATGACATTGGATATATGAGAGAGGGAATTAAAACATCTTTTTTCCATCACTTAAAGTCATTCTTAAATATCATCCCTAATTAAAAAAATACATATATTGCTTCTTCCCTCGCTATAGTTTACCATTTTCTCTCTGATATACATTAATTCAGATATCCACCACAAAAATAAAATGTCTTTATATGAGATCATTTTTTAAAAGCAAGGATTTATGTATAGGCTGAGAATAGTGTGAGATAACCAGGCCTTAGGAAAAATTGAAAACCTTCTAGTTGCATAGTGCAAAAGTTAATAAAGAGAGAGAGATGTGGAAGGAGATTGAGGACTGTGGATTCAGACTACAGGTGATTAAGCTAGTTGGTGTAAAAGATACCACACCAGAGTGATGAACTGAGTGACCAGATATATCAAGCTACTTTCAACTGAACTGCCCCACTAATGAAAATGGACATAGGGGGCGCCTGGGTGGCGCAGTCGGTTAAGCGTCCGACTTCAGCCAGGTCACGATCTTGTGGTCCGTGAGTTCGAGCCCCGCGTCAGGCTCTGGGCTGATGGCTCAGAGCCTGGAGCCTGTTTCCGATTCTGTGTCTCCCTCTCTCTCTCTGCCCCTCCCCCGTTCATGCTCTGTCTCTCTCTGTCCCAAAAATAAATAAACGTTGAAAAAAAAAATTAAAAAAAAAAAGAAAATGGACATAGGCTCTGGCTGTTGTTTTCTTATAAAAATAATAATCAACCATGAAAATATTTTGAAGCTCCATTTCATTTTTAACAGTGAAAGTAGCCTCAGGACATTTTTGTGCAATTGTTGATTATGCTCATTGAAAAAAAAAACACAGCAATTTGTAACTGAAATTATCTGTATCTGTATTTGATATTTTTAATGGTACAAGAGGTATTCACTAAATCATTATCTTATAACACTTGAATAAAGCAAATTAGATAAAATGTTAATAGGGAAAGTGGCACATCAAAAATGACACTAAATAATTTTCATTCTAGATCAAATATAAACAAATACAATAGAGTCATGGAAGTGAGCTTAATCATTTCAGATATCAAGGCTTCATTATGATCTTTAAACATGTTACATGCTGTGGCCATCAAATTAAGTTGTACATCAGAATCCACACTGTTCTAGAGGTTACACATAAAGCTTTGTAAAACTTTGATTGTGGTTCTCACCATTTAATATTTAAGAGAGCATGCAGTACCAAACTGAGTAAAATCACTGAACAGAAAAGATTGAAAAGATTAATATCAAATAAACTTCATCAGGCATACTGATGACAAATAGCTATTACAAAAATATTACAAAATGCTTTTAGAATTTTTATATATTCTATTTAATTCATTTCTCTGAATAATATCAATATTGCTACCTTGCAGAGTATCATTTTGTAAATCAAGAAAGTAATGCTTTATGTAATCCAATATAAACTATTGAGTTTATTCTTAAATATTTATTTAAAAGTTTTTAAATAGTTTTATTATAAACAGTATAGTAGGTATGAATATGAATAAAATATGTCCCTAACTTCAATGAACTAAGTCTAGTAGGGAAGTGCAGGAGCAGGATGAACACCATTTTATTATATTTCATGTTCTCATTTAATGTTAAACATATGACATATTTATTATTATTTCAATCATAGCCAAGAAAAATTAATCTCAGAGAAAGTACTTGACTTACTTAAAATTCCAGTTGGTTTGAAAATATGGAAACAGAATTTGATTCCATATGTGCCTTGGTCTAAGGCATATGTTCTTTGAACTGTATTACATAGCCATCCACAAAGCCAAGGCTTATATCTCTATCAGCTAAAAGCATATGACATATAAGCAGATACTCAGTTTAAAATGAAATAGAGAGGCAAAGGAAAAGTTTCCTCTCTTCAGATAGAGCAGAAGAAACTTGGTGCCATCATGACTGAGGAAGGTTTAAGAGCTGCTAATCAGGAAGTTGGGCAATAAAGGATATGTGGAATTTTAGTAGGTAGAACTGATAAGAAAGCCACTTCTGGAGGGGTAGGAAGTACATGGGAAAGAAACATGCCTTCCTTAAATATATTCTAGATATTTTCTGTGACGAACATTTTAATAACAGATTTTCTATGAGACGATGCTTTTATGCTTATATGAAAGTCATTTACCTGCTCTATGGGGGCACTACCTGCGTAAATAATGCAATACTCGGGGCGCCTGGGTGGCGCAGTCGGTTAAGCGTCCGACTTCAGCCAGGTCACGATCTCGCGGTTCGTGAGTTCGAGCCCCGCGTCAGGCTCTGGGCTGATGGCTCAGAGCCTGGAGCCTGTTTCCGATTCTGTGTCTCCCTCCCTCTATGCCCCTCCCCCGTTCATGCTCTGTCTCTCTCTGTCCCAAAAATAAATAAACGTTGAAAAAAAAATTAAAAAAAAATAATGCAATACTCAATGGCTAAAGTTTGTACCAGTTGTATTTCATATAATTGTTGATCAGATAGAAAACGAATCCTTGCCTAGTAGACTTACCTTCTAGGGTGGTCATGTTCTTCTATTTCTTAAGCTTTGGAAGAAAATGGTTTAACTTCTACAGCAATACCTATCGGAGCTAGTTTGTACAATATTGATAGAGGTAGAAAATCTAATTTTCAGATTTTGGATTATAATATCTTGAAGGGTAGAGAAATCTGATTGTGTAATAGTGGGTTAGTTTATTAGAGGTAAAGTGGTTGGCTTATATTAAATAAATTTTCCAGACCTCAAATTCAATACCAACTTTACAACTTGCTTTTCTCATTTGATAAAATATCATGGGTATTCTTTCAAGTTGATTAATATAGAGATTATTCATTTTTGAAGTAGATGTGTAGACTTTTGTATTACAAATGAATGTCAATTAACTTATTTATTCTCTAACTAATGTATATTAATATTTATGTCTTTCTAAAAACTCCAAAATAATGGTGTAATAAATATTCTTATGACTATATTCTTATATATTAGGCTGGGGTTGAGTTGTGATAAGATAAATCTTCCAAAAGAAAAATTATGACTCAAATCCTGCTTTATGCCTCAGGTTTTAAAATCATATGGTCATCTCAATAGATTCAGGAAAAGCATTTGACAAAATTCAACATCTTGTCATGATAAAAACTCTCAAAAACTGGGTATAGAGAAGCATATGTCAACATAATGAAGTCCATCTATGACAAGTCCAAAGCTAACATCATCCACAGTGTTGAAAAACTCAAAGCTTTTCCTTTCAGATCAAGAAAAAAACAAGGGTATCCGCTCTCACCTGTCCTAGTTGACATAGTACTGGAAATCATAACAGGAGCAATAGGGCAAGAAAAAGAAATACAAGTCAACCAATTAGAGAAGAAGAAATAAAAGCATCTGTTTGCAGATAACATGCTATTATATTAAGAAAATCCTAAACACTCCATTAAAAAACTGTTAAAATTAATATATGAATTCAGTGTAGTTTCAGGACAGAAAACCAACATATGTAAATCAGTTGTGTTTATATGTACCAAAAAGGAACTATCAGAAAAATAAATTAAGAACAAGTGTTGATGAGAATGTGGAAAAAAAGGAACCTCTTGCACTGTCGGTGGGAATGGAAAGAGGTACAGCCACTGGGGAAAACAGTATGGAGGTTCCTCAAAGTTAGAAATAAAACTACCCTACAATCCAGTAATCACACTACTGGGTATTTGCCAAAAAAAAATACAAAAACACTAATCGAAAGGGATACACACACCCCTATGTTTATAGCAGCATTATTTACAAATGCCAAATCATGGAAGCAGGCCAAGTGTCCATTGATACATAAATGGATAAAGAAGATGTGGTATATGCACACCGTGGAATACTATTCAGCCATAAAAAGAATGAAATCTTGCCATTTGCAATGATGTGAATGGAGCAAGAGAGTATAATGCTAAGTGAAATAAGTCAGAGAAAGAAAAATACCATATGATTGTATTAATATGTGGAATTTAAGAAACAAACAAAATAATGAGTAAAGGAAAAATGAAGAAAGAGAGAATGAGACAGAGAGAGAAAGCAAGAAAAAGACTCTTAATTATAGAAAACAAACTGATGGTTACCATAGGAGAGGTGGGTGGGATGATGGGTAAAGTAGTGATTGGTAATATCATCACAGCAAGGAATGCACTTGCTGTGATGAGCAGGAAGTGTTGTATGGAAGTGTTGAATCATTAAAATGTATACCTGAAACTAATATAACACTGTATATTAACTATACCAAAATTAAAAAAAAATTAAAAAGAAAAAAAACAAAAAGAAATTAAGAAAACAATCACATTTACAATAGCATCATGAAGAAAAAAACAAAAAACAAAAAACAAAAAACTAAGGAATAAATTTAACCAAGGAACTAAAAGTTCTGTGCCTTGAAATTATAAAACATTGACAAAAAAAAGTAAGAAGGTGCAATAAATGGGGAGGTATTCTGTGTTCATGGGTTTGAAGAATTAATATTGTTCAGATGTCCATTCTATCCAAAGTGACCTACAGATTCAGTGCAATCTCTACCAAAATTTAAATGCCATTTTTCACAGACAAAGAAAAAAAATAGAATTGGTATAAAACCATAGAACCACAATGAGATATCACCTCATACCTGTTAAGATGACTATTAATAGAAAAAAATAACAAATGTTGGCAAAGAGGTGGAGAAAAGGGAACCCTGGTCTATTGTTGGTGAGAATGTAAACTGGTACATCCACTATGGAAAACAGAATGGAGTTTTGCAAGAAAGTAAAGTTGATCCAGCACTCCTACTTCTGAGCATATATCTAAAGGTCATGAAATCACTATCTTGAAGAGATATCTGTACGTCTATGTTCATTGCAGCATTATTCAGAATAGCAAGGTATGGAAATAGCGGATTAATGGATAAAGAAAATCTGATAGACAATAGAATAATATTCAATCCTAAAACAAAATGGAAACCCTGCCAGCTGTGACAATATGGATAAACTTGGAGGATATTATGCTAAGTAAAATAAGACGGCAAAGAAAGACAAATATGGTCTGGAATCACCTGTATGTGAATCTTAGAAAAAATTGAATGGTGGAAGAGAGTGTAGAAAAGTAGTTGCCAGGGCTGGTATTTGGGGGAAATAGAGGAATGTACAGCAGCACAAAATTTCAGTTATAAGTTGAATAAGTTCTGAGGTCTAATGTATAACATAATAACTATAATTGATAATACTCTATTATATAATTAAAATTTGTGAAATAGGCTTAAGTATTGTCACAAAGAAAAAGGAAATTAAATAATCCACACATTCAACTCGAAGTAAGATGAATAAAGAAAATGGAATATTAATGAAATTGAGCTCAGATTATAACCAAACTAAAAATAATCAATAATGAATAAAGAATACGTAAGACAAACATACCCTCCCCCCAAAAAACCCTGCTTAAAATATCATTGAATTAGGAAAAAAAAACCTCTAAAAAGTGTGTTCAAAATATTTTTTTTAAATTGAAGGCACACTTAAATAATATTTTGGATAAAAACAGTAAGGCTGGTTGAATGAAAGCAGGTGACAAGAGCTGAAAGATTTGCTTTGGTGGTTTTCACCTGGATTTTACTTTCAACTCAGTCTCTTAATACCTGTATGATATGTAAGTTAGCCACTCTATGTGTTAACTTTTTCATGTGTAAAGTGGATTTGCAACATTACCTAACTCTTGAAACTTGTGTGAATATTACATCATTTAAATGCTTAATACTTATCTCATGTAAATAAACTAATATAAGTACTCAGTAACTATAAGCTAACATGATCTAAATGGAAAACCAAAATAGAATATTTTCACTAACAAATTTAAAATCCTAAGTTAAATAGACACTTTTCTAGGAAAAATATAAATTTTGAAATTTAATTCAAGGTAAATTGGCCACTTGCTATGAAACAATAAACTTTAAAAAAAACTGAAGATATGGATTAGGAAGGATATTTATAAAGCCATGAAGTTTTATAGTATATTGTTCCAAGATTTAAGAAATAGAAAATTCTTATTTTATATAAGGTCATTGAGACTAATATAACCCTGATATTGGAATATTATTTATATACATTAATTTATCTTTCAAAGAGTCATAGGACTCTAAAGTGCATTATTTTGAAATGTCTCCCTTTTTGAAATAATCATGTTTCCATCTTGGACTTCAAAGTATTTGATTAGACTTGATAACAAAAATAATAGGCTTAATTTGATACTCATAATAAACATGTATTTATAATAAAAATGTAAACATAATAGTAAAATAGGGCTTAGTCCAAACTTATTCAATTTTTTAATCTCAATCATTTATTTTTTAAGAACAAAGATCTGAAACAGAAGAAGTAGCTTTGTTTGACAAACAGGATTGTGGGTCCTCAAATATGAGGAATTTGAAGGACTAAACTTACTTTTACTAACCTTCTGGAGTGAACTCTGGGTATAACTCTTAATGAGTCTGTGTTTCATATTTGTGACTTTTCTTTCCCTAGTTAGATTGATCAGTTCCTCAAAAAGATAAATCTTGTTAGATACTACCTTGATTTTATGAGAAATGCAAATAGAAAATGTTCTGCTAGGTAAACAGTGTAGCTTTTAAAGTGTCAGATCAGATTATTAGAACTAGTTTCTCAATATAATGACTTCCATGTTTGTAATCACCTTCAAGTAGTTTAAACTCTTTAAAATTCTAAAGTTTTAACATTGAAATTTTGTTCTGAACCAAATTGCTTTCTCTTTTCATTCAAATAAATACCTGCGGGACTACTTTTTTTCACTGCTACCTTTGAATGTTGTCTTTGTTCTCATGAGCAATTTTGTTTGCCTTATTTCACAGCTTATACACAATTTTCAGCATTTTTCAGCGAAATGTTTAGTTTCTAACTTCCATGATTACATTCCATTCAGTTTAAAACAGACGATTGACTTACTGATTGTTTTATTTCTTTTTCCAAACCTCCATTCAATTATCAGTAAGAAAAAAAAAAGTTTTTTAAAGCCCTAGATTTGAAATGAAGTAGAAACCAGGGATAAGCAGACAATAATGATAGATAATAATAATAATAGATAGATAGATAGATAGATAGATAGATGATAGATAAATGCCCTCTCAATTAAAAAAAAAAAACAAACAACTATTAACATGTTTTTAAGGACCAGTACAAATTTCCTTTCTCAAGAGAAAGATTTCTTTTTATTGAAAGTATTCCCCTTTAATCTGCAAACACATCATCAGTAGATCTGGTTAAAATTCTTTGAATTATATTTTATTTTCTAAGTGAAAAATACATAATTATATGCTCATATGGTATAATTTAAAACCATGTTAATCAAAGTGTGGTTCTTGAGCCATTATCATCATCATCTTCTGGGAACTTATGAAAATACAGAATCTCCTTTACTTACATAGAAAGAGTAAACATCTCAAGTCCTAAATGAATGTCACTGGAACCATTACCAATCTGTGCAAGAAATACTCTGTTTTCTTTTTTTCATTGTATACATTGTTAATTGTATCAACTTAATTCACACACATTTCATTTTGTCCCATAATTACTAAAAGTGCATCTAACTTGCTTCTTCCTGACTCTCAATCATTTGTGTCATATTCAGCTTCTATAATCATATCAACTCTCGCCCAACAAACTTTCAGTGATTATTGCTTACCGAATTAAATGACGCTCCTTTGTTTCACAGTTAAGATTTGTCATAATATGCCCCTCCGCTTTCCCTTTTCACATTATCTGTCACTCCTTGTTTATATATTCTACATTCCTGGTAATCTGACTGGTGTGTGTCTCTCAAACATGCATTATATTTTCCTTGCTTTCAGCTTCAATTTTTATGCCAGGAAAGAATTAAAGGAATGGTCCAATGGGGCAAAAAACTCAAAGAACACAAAAATGTCTTTAAAGTTGTACTTGAAGTTTGTCTCCTATTCCAGAAAAACATTGTATCTCAAAATACTAGAATATCTGTCAAATGAAAGTGATTTTCATACATTACAAGGAACCATGAAAAATCAGAAATATATAAAAAGATAATAATGGATAGGGAAGAATTTCATTTTTAAACTAGAGTCAAATATCTACACGCAAATTGTAGTCCACTTCTATCATATTTGAAGAAATAATAGCAAGGGGATGACAGATATAATAAACTTCAGAGTTAAATACTAAATTAGAAGTTTCTAAATAGTAAACATATACAATAAATATAGAGGTCATGAAAACATGGACAGGAGAATGGGTTTTAAACCATTTGGAAGTATTTCTTTCCTGGCATATTGTGTTCTAACATCTAGTAATTTAGATTCACATTTCTTTCTTTATAAGTGTGAATACAATTTTCTCTACTTTAAGAGATGCGATGAGCTTGTCTAGTAAAATATTCTTTATTTTGATCCTTCTAACACTCACACAACTTTCATGCATTGCACGTTAGCACCCCTTATCTCCTTTTGTGTGCCAGATTCAGATTTTCATACCTTGATTAGTGAAAGAATATTTTGAACTATTACACGATGCTGCTGCCAGCTGGCTCTAACAAATCAGTTTTGTCAAAGTCACCAACTTTGCATGTCAGTATGGTGTGGTTTGGAATGACTCTTATTTCATTCTTTTCATGTAATTTTATAAAATGAGTGTAAAATAAAAACAAGTATAAAATTCTAATGTCAGTTTTTTTTTTAATTTTTTAAAAATGTTTATTTTTAAAACTTTTTTTTAACGTTTATTTTTGAGACAGAGAGAGACAGAGCATGAACGGGGGAGGGGCAGAGAGAGAGGGAGACACAGAATCTGAAGCAGGCTCCAGGCTCCGACCATCAGCCCAGAGCCCGACGCGGGGCTTAAACTCATGGACCGCGAGATTGTGACCTGAGCCAAAGTCAGATGCCCAACCGACTGAGCCACCCAGGCGCCCCATAAAATGTTTATTTTTGAGAGAGAGACAGAGCATGAGCAGAGGAGGGTCAGAGAAAGAGGGAGACAGAATCTAGTTGTCAGCACAGAGCCCAAAGTGGGGCTCAAAGCCAAAAACCGTGAGATCATGACCTGAGCCGAAGTCAGACACTTAACCGACTGAGCCACCCAGGCACCCCTAATGTCACTTTTTAAAGCATGGCTTATCTTTGTAACAGTAGAGCAAAATTAAAATTCTATTTGGCATGTGTAAAATTGTTAGCCTCCAATGGACAATTTTTGGACTTAAACTAGTTAACTATTAATTCAGTTGTGAAAAGAAAGTAATGAAATTAAGAAACAATATTGAGTTCTACAAAGAGAACATTAAAATAAATTCCATAGCAGCTGGTGTAATATTGAAACTTACTGTTTTTTTCTATATTGCAAACTCTGGGAAAAAACCGCACTTAGAACATCACTTTTTATATAGTTGACATACACTGTTACCTTAGTATCAGGTATACAACAACAGTGATTTAACAATTCTGTACATTACTCAGTGCTCACCACACTAAGTGTAGTTACCATCTGTCACCGTCACTATACAACATTATTACAATATTGTTGACTATATTCCCTATGCTGTCCTTTTCAACCCAGTGACTCACTTATTTAAAACTAAAGGTTTGTACCTCTTAATCTCCTTTTCCTGTTTCACCCATTCCCCTACCTCTTCCCTCTGGCAACCACGAGTTTGCTTTCTATATCTGTCTTTTTGGTTTTCTGTGTCTGTTCATTTGTTTTGTTTTTCAGATTCCACTTTAATATGTTGATTGACTCCGTTTTTCTGGAATTGATGATTTTATGATTAAGCAAAATGGAAGGTGGTGCTGTCAAAGCCTTGCCTTATTGATAGAATTATTTTCTGTCAGGAGCTCATGTGGCTTTTTGTTTTTAGCACTGATCCATATCTTCAGGCCAAGATTGACAAGACTTTCTATGCAGTCATCAGAGTTCACTGTGGGTTTACTCTTATGTCCAAGTAGAACCTTCCAGGACCATTTTAATCCACCTTCTGCTACAGATCAGAGGCAACCGTTGTCTTTTGTGTCTGTGGCACCCAAAGCTTGGGATAGTTATTCTCCACCTTTATTGCAGTATAAGAATAGAAGTGAGAAAGAGTATTATTTTCTCACAATTCCAGCAAAAGCAAATATTGCAACGTCTGAGTTTGTATTTAAAGTATTTAACTTTGTAACACAGAAGAATAAATACAAAAAAGCCTCTAATTAAGAATATGGGGCCCCTGGGGGCCCCTGGGGACACCTGGATGGCTCAGTCGGTTAAGTGCCCAACTCTGCTCAGGTCATGATCTCACAGTTCATGGGATCAAGCCCTGTGTCAGTCTCTGTGCTGACAGCTCAGAGCCTGGAGCCTGCTTCGGATTCTGTGTCTCCCTCTCTCTGCCCCACACCTGCTCACATTCTGTCGGTCTCTCTCCCTCTCTCAAAAATAAATAAACATTAAATTAAAAAAAAAAAGAATATGGGTCCCCTGGGTGGCTCAGTTGGTTAAGCTATCGACTCTTGATTTTGACTCAGGTCATGATCTCAGTTTCTGAGATCCAGTCCTCTGTTGGCTGCACAAAACCTGCTTGGGATTCTCTCTCTCCCACTTTCTCTGTCCTTCCCCTACTCATGCTCTGTCTCTTTCTCTCAAAATAAATAAATAAACTTAAAAAAAAAGAATATGTGACCCACGTAAAAAATTAACATGGTAAATAAAAATACACTATTTAAAGGACTAAATATTTTCAATAGGATTTCACCTAGTATTAAACTGACAACTCTTTGCAGAGTGTAGATACTCTATATATTTTTTCATGTCTATTCAGGCACTGGCAAAGCAATTTCTCTTGTGCACTGCACTCTGGAGATATATATTTATGTACATATACACACATACATATATATGTATATATATACACACATACACACACATACATACATATATATTTATATGTATATTTGGAGTTCTTGAATTTTCTGAAAGCTTAGATTATATCATTAAGAATATGTGGAAGAAAAATAATAACATCAGATATAACAGATTATTTGGAAAATATATTATGCCAGGTACTAAAGAAATTTCAGGGAGGATTCAAAATTACTAATTATTTGCATTGCTCCTATCTCCACTATATAATCCTATACTCCATGAGGTTATTTTCATAACATTTTCCTTTTAGTATTTTAAGATTTGAAGAAATTGAATCCTTTTAACAATCTCAACATGGCTTTGATATTTGAGGTAATCCAAAAGTAATTTCATTAGAAAATATTCTTGCATAGAACATAGCATTTTTCTTACATTTGTTTTTACCTTTGAATTTAGAGAAATCTAAATTACTTACTTTTTACTGGTATTTTGCAATTGACTAAATATCAATATAGCCTAGTTTTCAATCATGTTCTGCTTTATACTTTTGAAAATCTTTATATAATCTAGTCAGTCATCGGAACATTCTGTTAATATGTAGTCTAAAGTATTTTAATATTGCTAAGCACCCATAGTATATATTTGCAAATGCTGAAAGTTTCTTATGACCTTTGTGAAAATTATAAAAATGATTATAAATGTCTCAACAACTAGACAGAACAAACAGCACTGGATTTTCCGGGAGTGTGATGTATAAGCCACAGAACATCTGTGCTATGAATGTTTAAATACATATGAAATCTGCCTTCATGCAGCAAGCACCTAGGAAAGCCAAATACATATTGGTGGTTTTATGAAATATTTTGGTCCTAGTGCAAGGAAATTTTATCTTAATATAATAGAAATCATGACAGATCTACAAAGCCCTGATAGGTGTATAACGGCATTCAGATCAGAATAGTGGTATTTGACTTGTTAAGGGCTCTGTGTGGCAATAATTGTGTTGCAAACAGACAAAAAATGATCAATATATTTTGGAGTTGATCTCAAGTAGTGTATTCTTGTCTCATATTAAAGAATCTTGTATATGTGTATTTAATATTATTTGAAGTACTCATCATATTAGCTGTTTTTTTTTTCTTTCCCGTTTCTTATAAATCACCTATTGCTATGCTTTAGCATGTTCATAAATTAAGAGGAAAGTTCCTAGAAAGTAGCAAATTCTTCTATGCCTCTCCCCTGTTTTTTTCTTTATTTTACATAATTTAGTATTTCTTAGATATCAGTTAGATAGCGTGACACACTCACTAATACTTGACTTTAAACTGAGGAAATGGCTGGGGCGCCTGGGTGGCTCAGTTGGTTGAGCTTCCAACTTCGGCTCAGGTCATGATCTCACAGTTCGTGGGTTCGAGCCCCGCATCGGGCTCTGTGCTGACAGCTCAGAGCCCGGAGCCTGCTTCCGATTCTGTGTCTCCCTCTCTCTCTGCCCCTCCCCCACTCACACTCTGTCTCTCTCTCCTTCAAGAATAAATAAACATTAAAAAAAATTAAAACAAAAATAAACTGAGGAAATGGCTTTATACATAAACGATATTGTTAATGAAGGGGAATGATTTTGCTGCTTAAATTTCTGTATTTTGCAATTTTCTGTTTAAAAATTGCATTAGGATTTCCAACAGTGCCTGACTCTTGAAGGAAATGTAGAAATTTGTGAATTAATTATTAATCATAATTTTTTGTAATAACTATTGGACACAGACATTATTTTCAATACATTTTTTAAAAAGTTTTATTTATTTTGAGAGAGATGACGTGTGCACAAGCATGAGTAGTGGTGGAGCAGTGAGAGAGGAAGATAGAGAATCCCAAGCAGGTATCATGCTCAGCACAGAGCCCAGCTTGGGGCTTGATCCCAGGAACTGTGAGATCATGACCTGAGCCAAAATCAAGAGTTGCACGCTTAATCCACTGAGCCACTCAGGCACCTCTAGATGTAGATATTCTTAGACAGTATCCATATAGGCATGTGAAAAGCTTATATAAATAATAGCCGTAGTTAGCAATGAACATTGCTCCATAAAAACACAAACGCTCTGTCCTCTAATTTCACAAAAGCAAATTAAAACCAGTATTAATTCATTAATATATGATATGCCACGTCCAGTGCTAAGCCTATTACATCATGTATGTCCATAAGAAATTTCTAAGTAACAATTATTATCTCACTTTTCTACATCATAAAACCGAGTCTTCACAAGGTATGTAACTTGATGAAGGTGTGCATAACTAGAAAGTGGCCAGGCTGTGGTGGGACCCAAGTCATCTGACTGTAGATGTAAAGTTCTCACCCATGTTCTACTGACGATTAGACAGCTAATAATAATACCAATTCTCAGGGACTGCATTTCCCTTTTACTTTCAACACATTTTCATGCATACAAAATGTGTTCCATTGTTCTCTGATTTTGAATGGAAACATGAATAACACCGGAGAAAATTTTCACACTGTTTCCAATTGTGCTTCTCACATAGAAACTGACAGAAAGAAGGATTTTATCACATTATGATCAGTCACACTTGCAAATGCCATTTGAAGTGTCAGAGTGAAAATGTCTGCTCTTTCTGCTGTGCTCTTGGATGACTTATCTCTGTCATTTAATTTTAAAAAGCAAATATTTTGAACTATACAAATATTTCTGTTTATATATAAGCATAACAGAAAAAATCATGAATCAACATCTTTCTTTGCAGGATATAAATCATATTATCCTCAATTAAAATTTCAAAATCTGCCATAGTTTAGTGAACTTGTGTAATTTAGATTCTTTAATTAAATTTTATTGAGTGTAATTTTGTCTTCATCTGTATAAGTGAAACAAAAGGAAGATCTGGGGTTTGAGGAGTAGAAAAGGGTTTAAAAAAGCAGAAATAACTATATCTCCATTTAGTTTCCTGGTAAAAATATTTGAGCAAGTTTTTTTCCCACAGAATAGAATTAAAAATGCATATACTCAAAATATTATGATTATTTCAACTTCCTGAAGAAGTTTTAGGAACAAAGAATAGACAACTAGAATAGACAATATGCCAAATTTCACTAATTCTAAACTATACCTGTGTGTGCATGTGTATATGTGTTTAACTGCTGAGAACATAGCAGCTTTGCTAAACTATATTCCTCTTTCTCATTCCAAGTGAGACATAAAATTATTTGCACTCCTTAATGGTTGCCATGATATTCTTGTGATGGCTGGAAGCTTGCATTTGTATAGATGCAATGCCTTTGCATTGTTTTTCATTTCTTAGGGGAAAAGGGAAGGCAGAGTAGATCATTGTGTTGGTCACTGAAACTATCTCCAAAATGTTTTAATTATTACCAACAAAGCACCTTACTTTAATTCACAATATTTATTCATTCAATATAATACAGTTTAACAAATCTAGATTGCTTCCTGTGTTCAAAGAGAGGCATGATTGCAGCCTTGTTTTCACCCACCTAGGTAATGAACTTTAAGATATTTATCTACTCAGGGCGCCTGGGTGGCTCAGTAGGCTAAGTGTCCCACTCTTGGTTTCAGTTCAGATCATGATCTCCCAGTTCATGAATTTGAGCCCGGTGTCCGGCTCAGTGCTGCTGGTGCAGAGACTGCTTGGGATTTTTCCCTCTTCCTCCCTCTCTGTCCCTCCCCTGTTCTCTCTGTCTCTCTGCCTCTCAAAATAAATAAGTAAACACTAAGAAAAAAAAAAGAAATATATCTAATTGTCACCTTAATATTCTGTAATTATTTAAATGTAATGTATTGGGTTATTTTATTTTATTGGAATATAAGGCATATCTTATACTGGCGTAATTTTCTGCTGTTTTCTAGAATTCATGTTCGTTTTCTTCAACTTCCCAATTGTACTAAATTGGCTCCCTTGACACATTTTAATGATGTTTACCTAAAGAAAAAAAAACGCAAATTGGATATTGGAATAAATGACTTTTCCAAGCTTTAGGGAACCTCATTCCTATTTCAGATTGTTTTTGCTTCCTAATCGTGGATGATTTTAGGCTTGAATCAAATAGACAACTACCTATTTTGTTTAATTGGGAGATATCTTAGAAAAACCTCAACATTTAATTCACTTAATACCTACCATATCTACACATTTCTAAATATTTCTTTCCCAGTCCCAAACATATGTCTTCATTCCCTGTCATTTTCTTTGGATTTAGACATTCAATACAACAGCAGTTTCTATGTGAATTATGACTGCCAAATCATTGAGATCATTCTGTTTAGATGTCAGGGAGCAAAGGTACTTAGAAACTAGCTAACCCTTAGTGGAGAAACTTTTCTCTAATATCTATCTACACAGCCAGACCCACCTGGAGAAGAAGGTCATGCCTTTACAAGAGGTCAGAATATTCAGGAGAAAAGGGAGTTACTGAAAAAAATTAATGACAACATAGTAGAAAAAGTGAAGACAACTATATTTGGTAGAGAGATGGAGCCACTGGGCAGAAAATACGAAGATACTAGATCCAACAGTGGCTCCCAATACTGTCACTTTGAGCAGTTCACAAAGGCCCTCTTAGATTATTACATAGGATGTTTGCCTATAGAAACTTTAAGGTTCTTTCCAATTCAGCAATTCTTAACATTTGATTTTAGAAATATATTTCTGCTTCTATTCTAAAAAATAATAACCAGGAAGGCAGAGAAGGGAGGAAATTATCCATCATTGATCCTGATTATACTATAACTACTAGTATTGAATTGTAATAATAATGAGGAGACAAATCACAACATATGCTGCGGCAGAAATAAGAGAGAAAAAAAAGAAAAATTTCCTAACACTCCAACATAAACTTACTGCTTTACTCAAGACACCACCAATAGCATCTTCCTTTTAAATGTTGTCATGGGGAGACTCTCATAGGTTTCTACTTTTCTACACAGCTGGGGATTATACAGAAAAGATTTATTTGGACAAAGTTAATTTGGCACATGTGATACCACCTGCTGTCTGTACTGTATATATTTTTTGCTTATTCTGAAATGGCTCTGATGTTATCATTTTGTCTTCAGGTACAGAAGGAAATAAAACACCCCCTACCACTACTCTCCTGCATTTGCCTTCCTCTTTTAAAAACACAGGGCCATAAAAAGATGATTTGCAAACCTGGAATGAAAGATCAGAATGTTATTTTTATTATGATGTTAATAATGTGCTTGCAAGGCATGCACTGCCTGCCATTATTACTGTTTGTTGTATAGAGCCTAAAAACCAACAACTGGCATTTGGTCCTTCATGAGATGATTCATCTAATCACTCATTACTGCCTCTTCCACTCCTAAAACCCATAAGCATATTATTACAATCAGTGGTGGTTAATTTTATGTCACCTTGAATGGGTTAAGAGATACCCAGGTAGCAGAGTGTTTCTGGATGAGATCAGCATCTGAATCAGAGCTCCTGCTTCTTCAACCCTTGGACTCCTGGTATTTAAACCAGGAACTCCTGGTTCTTAAGCCTTTGGACTTGGACTGATTTATACCAACATGTTTCCTAGTTCCAACCATGTAGATGGCAGAGTATGGAAATTCTTGGGGTCCATAACTGCCTAAGCCAATTTCTAAACAAATCTCTCTCTTTCTTTATTGGTTCTATTTCTCTGGAGAAACCTGTCTAATGTAACCAGGTTATTAATAAGCTTACGTTTTAAAATCACATAACCAACTTTTTAATAATGGAATGTTGCAATGGATAGTCTGTTCTCCAGGGGGAGGGGGGCACAGGGCATTATCAGCTACAAACATGAGCTCTGCTGTATTAAATTATCTATGTTCTGCTATCAGAGTGTGTACTCAGAAACTCTAAAGTTTGCTTTCTGTCAAGCTCTGGATTGACACTTACTATTGCGGGAGTAACATATTTCCTTTTATTTGTCTTAATTTTACAGTTTAAAAGTTTTAAGGGATCACACCCGAGAAGTGAAAGAGGATACCTGGTGATCTTCAGAGGGACTCTTTTTGATAGGCTGTCCAGTTGCTTAGAAGAGGAGAGAGGATCTCCTCCAAACCAGAGGTTTGGGCTCTCTTGACCTTGGCCCTACTGAGACCCAAGCTCTATGCCTGTGAATACTGCTTCCTCTTCCTCTGCTTATTGCTCTATGCGATTCCCAGCCTGTCCTCTAAACCCACTCATAGCTGTTTATCTTTGCCTTTTGCTCGATGACTTTTTAAAAATTATTTTTTAATGTTTATTTATTTATTTATTTATTTATTTTTTATTAAATTTTTTTTTTCAACGTTTATTTATTTTTGGGACAGAGAGAGACAGAGCATGAACGGGGGAGGGGCAGAGAGAGAGGGAGACACAGAATCGGAAACAGGCTCCAGGCTCCGAGCCATCAGCCCAGAGCCTGAGCGGGGCTCGAACTCCCGGACGGCGAGATCGTGACCTGGCTGAAGTCGGACGCTTAACCGACTGCGCCACCCAGGCGCCCCAATGTTTATTTATTTTTGAGAGAGACAGATGAGTGTGAGCAGGGGAGGGGCAGAGAGAGAGGGAGACACGGAATCTGAAGCAGGCTCCAGGCTCCACGCTGTCAGCACAGAGCCCTACTTAGGGCTCAAACCCATGAACTGCAAGATCATGACCTGAGCTGGAGCCGGAAGCTTAACCGACTGAGCCACCCAGACTCCCCTTGCTTGATGACTTTTAATGATACTATTGTTGAATTTAGAGGACTCCATATTTTGTCTATAATATTCTCCTTCCACAGGGTTGCCATAAAGATGTGCCATTGAGATCTTATGAGGGAAGGGGTGTGGTTGATTCACAGTAACAACCGCCACCTCTAAAGATCCAGCACTATATTTCTGTTGGGATCCCACTTCCCCAGATGATTGCCGGACAATACCTGGGCATGCTCTCAGTGCTAGTGCTGGCCTGTTCCTGTAATTCGTGGAACAGGAACGTCTAACAGGGGATGTGGGCTGCGGACTCCCCATTGTCCTGGCAGAAACTTTCTTAAACTACTGAGACCCTGTAACCTCACAATCCTCTTCTCCTACCCTGTCATATCACAGGCCCATCCTATATTACACTCTGCAGGCTCTCTCCTCTGATGCCTGCTTCCTCCTCCGCTCTCTCCTTCACAGCCATTTCCCCCAATAAGTTGCTTGCATTTCTAATCCTGTCTTAGCATCTGTTTCTTGGTGAATCCAAACTAATGGATTTCCTAATCCTAAGAAGCAGTTGATATGGCTCATTAAAAAAGGAAGAAAAACATAAACACATACAAAATCAGGTTTAAAAAAAGAAAATGTGAGAACAGAGCTGAAAGTATATGGACCAAGGAGACTCTGGTTAATATGCAATCACAAACCAAGTAAAATATTTTACTTAAATAAATACAAAATATAAATATATTTAATATAAATATAAAAAGAATATAAAAATATATAATTTACAAATCTCACTCTGAACTTCCTGGCATCTGGGGAAACATTGTAAATAAATTACACAAATTTTATAGCATAAATGCAACTTATTCCAACTGTCTGGTTCAAAAGCTTGGCCTCTGCTACAGCCCCTTGTCTGTGTCACCACTTCCTTCCTTTGGAAAGTAGTCCCTTCACAACCTTCTCCCCTCACAGCAACCAGGTTGTCTGAATAGCAGGTGACTTCTTGTTCATGACTTTATTCCCTGGCTTCAGTGACAGGCTAATGTATAGACATATGTCCACCACTCTGGATACAGTGAGTGCTTCTGCTAGACATGACTCAAGACTTGTCAACCAGTGATCTTGCCTAAGGTATTTTAATTAAGGCTGGCAAGAAAGAGTCCTCTTTGTTCTTTGGCTGGAGCTCTGTAGGTGTGCATGAAGATGCCAACGGTCATAGGGAATGATTAACTAAAATAGTAAGATTGGTATCTTGAAAACACCAGAGATGAGAGATTGAGTGCAGATGGTACTACAATCAGTGATTGTAGTCATTCCTAAGGCTATATCCATCCCTGTTCTTGCTGTGGTTTGGCTATGCAATTCAATTAATTCAACATTTTGCTTAAGGCATCCTGAGTTGATGCTCTGTTGCTTATAAACCAAAAGGCTTATCTAGTGTAGTTGTCATTCTTATTCCTTGATATTACTTTCTTCATAGCATCTCTCTGACATTGTGTGTAATATCATAATAAGCACTTGCAGACTTTTGACAGAATATGTCTCTTGCACTTTAGCTGGTAGAATACAAAATGAATTTATTTCATTGATTGTAACCATTTTATTTTGCATTTATTTCATGCATTATTTAAATATTTTATAAACTTCATTTTTAAGAATAGTTTTAGATTTACAAAAATGTTATAAGAATTCTTGACAAAATTCTTTTTATGTCACACCTCATTTCTCTCATTGCTAACATTACTTTGGTACATTTGTTACAATTAGTGAACTGATATCAATACATTCTTATCACCTAAAGTCAATATTTTATTCATATTTCCTTAGTTTTTCCCTTGATGTTTTTTTTGTGATCCAGAACCACATCTAGGTTACCACATCACTTTTTTTTTTTTAATTTTTTTTTCAACGTTTATTTATTTTTAGGACAGAGAGAGACAGAGCATGAACGGGCGAGGGGCAGAGAGAGAGGGAGACACAGAATCGGAAACAGGCTCCAGGCTCTGAGCCATCAGCCCAGAGCCCGACGCGGGGCTTGAACTCACGGACCGCGAGATCGTGACCTGGCTGAAGTCGGACGCTTAACCGACTGCGCCACCCAGGCGCCCCACCACATCACTTTTAATAATCATATCTCCTTAGGTTGGATCAACTTTGTTGTGACAGTTTCTCAGATTTTCCTGTTTTTTGATGACCTTGACAATTTTCCGGAGTGCTAGTCAGGTATGTTGTAGAATATCTTCCAGAGTGCTAGTCAGGTATGTTGGGATTGGTCTGATGTTTTTCTCATACTAAGACTATGGTTATGGGTTTTGGGGAAGAAGATCACAGAAGTAAAGTGCCAGTCTCCTGACATCATATCTGCTTTCATGATATTCTGAGTTCTCATAAATTTTATCCCCCATCTGCTAACTTTGCTTACAACAGGAGAGGCAAATATCACATTATTTTTAAAGAATTATTTATTAGCTTCCTTGGAAGAAAACCTCACTTACTATGTAGTATTACTTTTACACTTTCAACACTTGACTTTCAAACATATATTCAGGGCACTTTCATTGCAAATGAGGGAGACTCTGCATCTGAATGAGAGCATTTTATTTGTTTTCACTTTATTCAGTATCAGTGTTCCTGAAACATTTGCCAGTGAGCATGATAGCAGCTTATCTAACATTTTCATTGGTATCTTCCTACTCAAACTTTTTCCTGTTGCTTTAATCAAACTAATTCATCATCTCACTTTCCTTTGATGTTCCTGGAGATTTGTATCTCTCTATATAAGCATTACATCTTTTCTGATTGCTTTTCCCCTATGTTCAGTATAAGTGCTATAATCTCTTCTGGGTTTGATCTAGCTAAATTCCATGTCTAAAATTGAATTTTTAGTTATTTCTAGGAGAATTGAGATTTCACACTGATCAGCACTGCTGAGAGTGAAATCAAAGTAAAAAAAAAAAGTTACTAAAGAATTGTTATGATATGATATATTCATAGACTTTATTGAGTACTGAAAGAGTATTACGTGAAATTTTATTTTATTATTATGATTTATAGACCAACTTGCACCTTTAATGGCGTATAGCCATAATCCAGGATATGTGGCATTTTATGTGGCAGTTTATATATATGGCATGGAGGAGTAAGTTAATGATGTCTAAGAACATCGTTGAAGTATACTGCTTTAAAAAAAATGGTAGAGGAGCCATGTGGATTTCAGGTGGGAAGGCTAGGCTATAGTATTTGGGAAACAGAGTGCAATATAACAGAGGACCTGATATAAAAAATGTTCAACATCAAGGAATCTGAGACAAGTTAGTGGTATCCCATCAGGAAGGAGAACATAAGGAGACATATAATTATATGTGCAGAAATGCCATCACGTGCTATTTATTTTGTTTTCCTACAGATAACTACAAGTTGTTATTTGGGAATAAACTTCAATTTCTAGAGAATGAACTGGAGAAAAGCATTTCTGGGAAAAGACTGGTGACCTGGCCAGGTAACTAGAATCAGAATGCAGAATCAGGACACCACTATGGACCAGGGCATGTAGCAATTTATTCTATATAACTAAGGTGAAAGTACTTACAATGCATGTAATAAATTATTAGGAAAATCAGTATTAGAATTGGACTTCTTCATGCTAGTTCAAATTTTTGACAATGGCACTGTTGGATCCAACTACAGAAAACTGTAATTAGCTTCAGGATGTGGCTTAGCTAATGAGCTGAAGAAGAAATTTTGCTTAAGAATAGTCCCCACTGATAGCACTAAAATTCAATGATCATTGTGAATTGGATTACCCAATTTCTCTCCATTCTGACAATACTGATGAAGATGGGTTTTTGACTTCTAAAGCTTCAGTGAGGAGCAGTTTATAATCTATTGGAATTGAATTGATATCTTTTCTATTACAAGGAAAACATATTAGAAATATTTTTAATTATCAATGGCCAAAACATGGGAAAGAATGTAGTGGTGGTTTATTGCCTATAAACAGGATATATAATCTGAATGAAATTTTGTAGTAGTGTTTGAAGATGATGCAAATGATTTCTTGGCTCCAAGAAGACATTCATGATATAAGTGGATATTTCTATATGAACAATAATCCATTCTCAAATGCTTTTGAATTATTTCATGTATTTCTAGGAGAATTGACAACTACCACTTTCTTTCTAGACTTTTATGATGATCAATCATTTCTACTTAATGTTTTTCTACCGAATTAAATTTGGTTTAAAAATATAAATTCATAGAAGTGAAAGAAAGTGTTATGATAAAAATGTCCCTGGGGGTGCCTGGGTGTCTCAGACTCTTGATTTCGACTCAGGTCTTGATCTTAAGGTTCATGAGATTGAGCCCCATGTGGCTGACAGCATGGAGCCTGGTTGGATTTCTCCCTCTCACTCTCTCTCTTTCAAAATAAATAAACATTAAAAAGAAGTCCCTGAAGAAAGTAAGTTTTCTTATGCCTTATATTCTTGCACACTGCCCACTCCACAAAAAAAAAATTGTAATAGAAAAGGGAAATACAGTTTAAGTGATATGCTGAAAACCTTGTGAGTTCATTTGGAGAAGAGTTAGATCTGAAAATTTCATGCCTTCTCTATGCAGTGTCTAGTATTCTCTTTGATTCTATTTTTTTATTTCCTACCTTGTATTAGCAATATTACAATTCTGAACTGTTTGAAAAATTTCTGGGTGTCTAAAAATAGCAATGTTTCTTTTGAGATATAGTTCAATAATTCATAAAGATAATATTTGAAATAGCATCAATGGAGAAATAAGTATTATTTTATTTTTTAATTCCTTTATCATAATAAATGCTAAAGTATTACCAGGCTAAAATATTACTACCCTAATATATTGCCACGTTAAGTTAACTCTACTCTGATTTATTTATTTAAAATTTTTTTAATGTTTATTTATTTTTGAGAGAGACAGACAGAGAGAGATAGAGTGAGCAGGGTAGTGGCAGTAAGAGAGGGGGACAGAGGATCCAAGCGGGTTCTTCACTGAGAGCAGCAAGCCCTATGTAGGGCTGGAACTCATGCACTGTGAGATCACCACTTGAGCCAAGGTTGAATGCTCAACCGACAGAGCCATCCAGGTGTCCCTTTCGCTGTGTTTTGAAAACATTTTCATAAACTGAGCATGAATTAGGGAACAGTCCCCAAGATCACTCTCACTTGTCATCAATAGCAAGTTTGGGGTTCCCAAATATCACCCTCAGTTTTGGTAATTACCCAGAAGGACTCACAGAACTCACTGAAAGCTGTTATATTCATGGTTACGGCTTACTACAGTGAAAATACACAGATCAAAATCAGTCAAAGGAAGAGATGCATGGGGTAAAGTGCAGGATAATTCCAGATGTACAGCACCCAATTTTGCTCTTTTTGTCAAGGAATGGACAGCTTTAATTCCTCCTACAAAAATACATGATGATATACTTGAAGGACAGCCTACTAGGGAAGTTCTCTCAGGCCATGGTGCCCAGAGTCTTTAGTGGACTCTATCAGGTAGCCATGGTGGACTATCCATATGACTGACCTCTTTCCCCAGAGTTTCTGGAGGTATTGAGCTTGTCCCTCAAAGCCACCTACCATAAACCACACTGTTCGATTGCCTGGCTTAGCCTAAAGACACCAACAAAGACGCTTATATCACGCAGGACATTCCAAGGGCTTAGAGATCACTTCCCAGGAGTTACGGGCAAAGGACAGGTCTTTGATCAAGGTTCAGTTCTTTACTACACACTGAGAAATGTTTTTTTGTTAAATTTTTTTATGTAGAAAAACGCTTATAAGCCTGTTTCAAAATTAACCAAAAATAAAACCTGAACATGCTAGAATAAACATATGATCAGGATAAACATAGGTCATCGAGTGAGTATTCTAGCATAATTAACTGACTGGGTGCAGGTATTTTTCAGCTCTCCAGTATTGTTACAACAGAAAATCAAGGATTTTCAAAGAAAGAAAGGAGGGTACAACATTAAATGTGAGTATAAGAAAGAGAAAAGGGAAAGGAAAGGAGAGGAGAGAAGAGGAAAGAAGAGGAGAGGAGAGGAGAGGAGAGGAGAGGAGAGCAGAGGAGAGAAAAGAAGAAGAAAGGAGAGGAAAGGAAAAAAAGGAAAGGAAAGGAAAGGAAAGGAAAGGAAAGGAAAGGAAAGGAAAGGAAAGGAAAAGACAAACAACCTGGAACTAAACTCCTGAAGAATTACAGTGAATTCAGGCAACTGACCGAAAAAGAAAATCATAATCTAAATAATTAGGACTTTTAAAATATTTAGTGCCCTATTTCTTGTTGTTTTACCCGCTTCTTGGAAACCCTTCTCAACCCCATACACTATTTTACAGATTTAACTCTTCTTAAAGTTAAAAAACAAAATTGCTACAGGAAAACCCTGCCTGATCCTCAAATATATGTCAGGTAATTTTATTATAACACATGCACACACACATGCATACTATCCTGAAATATATAAGTATACACACACACACACACATACACAGAGAGAAGATATATATACACACACACACACACACACACACACACACACACACACATATATACACACACACACACACACACACATATATATATATATATATATGCACAAACATGGAAAGTATATGTGTGTATATGTATATATACATACATACATACAGATATGTATATGTGTGTGTGTGTGTCATCTTTTATGTATAGCATGCTTTAGTTTTTTAGCCCTTGTTGAAAATTGCAGTTGAATAATTATTGGTGTAATTGTTTTTCCTGATAAAACCCTCAGCAGAAGAACTATATTAATCTTGATCATTTTATATCTGGCAAATAGCACAGTGGCTGGCCCATGATGGGCTTTGAATTAGTATTTGTTAAAGTTAGCATTTGTTGGAAGAATAAATATTTCTTTGCATTAAAGTGGTAAGAGTTAATGGTGAATCAATTGAGAAACTGGAAAGTTAACACCAAGATATTAGGTAAACTATGAGTCAAATATTACAGATGAGAATTATGGGCTCTTTCAAGAAGAAGTGTAATCACACAAGAGAAAATAGAGATAAGATGTTTTTGGAAATATGCATTATGAGCTTATATGTAATTTCTAATAATAGTGAAATTTTAATTAAAAAGTGCTGCTATGAGGTGTAATCACCAAGGCATCATGAGTTTAAGGTATTGCCTTTTAGCACCAAATTTGGCTTTCTATGCTGACTTTGTGATACTGGAGCTGGGATCCAGAATACCACATATTAGGATTTGCCAACAAGGGGTGCTGGAAGGTAGATGCATAGCTAGAAGAGGAAGAAAGAATTTATTCCTTTCTATCTTTGTATTGGAGACTTTCTTAGGCTGGCAATTTGTGTGAACATCACCCTAATAAAGTCTATTAACACTTAAAGTAAGTATATATCTTTGTAGCAGCAGCTGAATCCAGATGCCAGTTTTCCCAAAATGTGCCACAGTGGCTTCATGTAACTGCCTCTTAAACAAACAACTTAGCAGTGCCCCCTCCCATAGGGCTGTCCTCCAAGCTCAGGTCCATCAGCAGCTGGACAGCTACTCCCTCCTCAGGGATCTTAGGAGACATCCTCTTCTAAGTTTTTAAGTTTTCATAATTCCAACGTCTTTTCTTGTTTCTCCCAGCCCTAGGAGTAGTGGTTACTTTCTCTTTTTTTATTAAATTTTTAAAAAATATTTATTTATTTTTGAGAGAGTGAAAGACACAGCATACGTAGGGGAGGAGCAGAGAGAGAGGGAGACACAGAATCTGAAGCAGACTCCAGGTTCTGAGCTGTCAGCACAGAGCCTGACGCAGGACTCGAACCCACAAACCATGAGATCGTGACCTGAGCTGAAGTTGGATGCTTAACCGACTGAGCCACCCAGTCACCCCAGTAGTTACTTTCTACAGCTGCTACTTCTCTGATACACTGGAATTTTCTGTCTACCTTTTTAACGATTAACATATTTATACCTAAGTAAAAATTATTATATCAAACACTCTCTGTTCCAATAGCTAGATGGATTCTGCTGTCTGACTGAACTCTAGCTGAAACAGAGGGAATATGTATTGAGGAAATAAGTAGAGACTGAATATAGTTTGATAGAAGTGACTTGGCAATAAAGAGAAAAGAGACAGGCATGTCCTAAAAGAATTGATGCAAGGCATATGGAGGCATATGGAAGATCTGACAATGTTTGGGGACATAGGGAGATGCTAGTGGAATGAGAAAGCTTGAGAACTGATGAGAAGGAGGGAATGAATGAGGCTGCAGGTCCCAGAGGCAATAGAAGTCATTTAGTTTAATGAATAAAGGAGATGTTATTAGTCTGAAAATGGAGGAAAGTGACATCTTTCCTACAAGCAGAAAAAAAAAGGAACAGGTAAAAAGCAGTTTAATGTTATAGGGAAGTTTTCAAGGGAGAAAAGAAAAATATCAAGGTAAAAGAGAGATCGAGAAATGTAATGCTCATTAAAGAAGGTGGTGAACATCTGCCAAAATGAATGAAAGGAAGGGATTTGAAAGAGTAGTAAATTTGGACCACTAGCTGTGGCCATCAATAGACACAGTTATAATAGTTTATATTATATTACCCAGGATACTTTTGGTTTTAAGTAAGAAAGACCCAATTTGGTAAAAAAAAAATGATAAAAAATGAATTTAATTGATGTGTATCAGAGTAGCTTACAAAGTTAAAGGGGAAGATAATCAAGTCTTGGCAACTTATGATCCAGGGACAGTCACAGGCCAATAGGGGTTAGAACAGGAACACAGATACCTATTCATATTTGCTGTGTCATTTATTTATGCTTCTCTCTAGCTGTTGACTCCATTTACTCTTTCTCTGTGATAGCCTTGTTCATCCAGCAGGAAACATGGCCACTATATGGAAAAGAGACATCTATTGCATTGCAAGAAATCCACATAGAAGATGCCAGGTGGCCAGCCTATTTGAGGTAATCTGGTCACTCTGCCTCAGGATGAGTTTGAGTGATGGCCTAGTAGGGTCAATGGCCATGATGTTGGAAATGTAGGAAAACTGCAATTCCTATTCAAAACATTCATGGATAGCCTCCTAGTTTACAATTGTTGTGTAACAAAGGCCCACAAATTTGGTCCTTATAAAACACAAATTCATTATCTCACAGTATCTGTAGGTCAGAAGCCCAGATACTCCTTAGATAGGTTCTCTGCTCAAGCTCTTATAAGACTGAAATCAAAGTGCTAACTAAAATGCCAGCTGAGGCTAAATTTGTGCCTGGAGCTCAGGGTCCACTTCCAACCTCTGTCTCTATTACAGAACATAGTTTCTTGCATGTGTAGGGATGTTTTCTTGCTAGCTAGTTTTAGTCAAGTTTGCTCTTTGCTTCTAGAGACCACCATCAGGTCCTAGCTGTGTGGCCTCTCTCATAGATTATAATATGATTGTTCCCTTGTTTCCAGGCTAGAATATCTTGATGATGCTTTACCTTCTTTTTGAGAGTTTAGCAGATTAAATTAGGCATACCTAGGATAATCTCTAATTTGATTAACTTGAACTCAACTCTGTAGGGATCTTGATTACATCTAAAAAAACCCCAAAAAACCTTTTCCATACCTGAGAGATTAGTAATAGGATTGATACGCTGCAATGTTCATTGGTGCTGCCTACACTAGAAGGGAAGACATAAAGAACATACACATATGAGGGGCTGGTGGGAATTTTGGGGGTCTTCTTAGGATTCTGCCTGCAAGGGTCTACTTCCTGGCCCACAGTGATTCATGTTTCTCCCACAAGCAAATTACATTTGTGCCCCCCCCCCCCTTTTAACACTCCCAAGAGTTTCATACCATTATAGCTCAGTTCAAACCCTAATTTTAGTCATATAGATCACTTAAATTAGATGTGGATGAGGCTTGTATGTGTAATTTATTAAGCACAACTTCTGGGCACATTCCCTCTCCATCTGTGGATGTGTGAAACTAAACACATCCTCAGCGCTCCCAGTGTATCCTCAATGCTACTAATGTACAATAGTAGAACAGGTATAGGTTAATAGTTACATACATTCTGGTTCAAAAAGGGGGGATTTCCCCCACTCACTCTCTGTCTCTCTCTCAAAAATGAATAAACACTACTTTTTTTTAAAGGGAGGAAAAAGATGGTATATTTACCATCCTTGGCATTCATCCAAGTCAGTTTAGAAATTTGTCCAGGCAGACCCCAATACTTTCATGATTAGCTTCCAAGTCCTGGCACTAGTTATCTATAGCTTTTGTTTCAACCCTTTGGGTACTTGACTCCACCTTCCTTTTTCATGGAAGACCGCACGTGTTTGCGGCTGAGCAGTGTTGTGAACCTTCTTCCTGTCATTAGAATTTGGGGACCCAAGAGCTCATTTTTTTTATTGAGATGTAATTTATGTATGACATTGTTTAAGGTATACATTGTATTAATTTGATACATTAATATATTGCAATATGATTACTACCATAGTATTGGCTAACACCTCTATCATATCGCATAGTTATCATTTATTTTTTGTGGTGAGAAAAATTAAGATGAATCCCTTAGAACTTTGAAACTCATAGTACAGCATTGTTGACAATGATCACTATACCGTGCATCAGATCTCCAGAAATTTATCTATTACTTTCAAATGTGTACCTGAAAGCAATGTAATTCAATAACAATAAAATAAACAATCCAATTTAAAAATGGGTAGGGAAACTAAATAGACATTTTTCTAAAGAAGGCAAATAATGGCCAACAGGTACACGAGAAGATGCTCAACATCACTAAACATAAGAGAAATGCACATCAAAACCACAATGATATATCATATCACACCTGTTAGAATGTGTGTCATCAAGAAGACAAGAGATAACAAGTGTTGGCAAGAATATGAAGAAAAGGAAACCCGGTATGCTATTGATAGGAATATAAATTAGTTTAGCCACTATGAAACAAAAGTATAGATGTTCTTAGAAAATTAAAAATAAAACTACCATATGAATCAACAACCCCACTTCTGGGTATTTACCCAGAGGAAGTGAAAACAGGATGTCTAAAACATCTGCATTCTCATGTTTGCTGTAGTGTTAGTCACAATAGCCAAGATATGGAAACAACTTAAGTGCCTGACAAGAGAGGAGTACATAAAGAAAGGGTGAATACACATACAATGGCAATAATATTCAGAAAACAGCTTACTCTACCATCACCTTCACTCTTTCAGTCTCAACTAGCATTGTTTGTGCTGCAACAATTTTCTTAAGGACTTTCTGTATCTCGTGTAAATTTTACTAGGTTTTACTACAATAGTTAAAGGCACACGTACAAGATTTTCGAGATAATTTCTTCTATATCATTGGCCTTTAGCAAGATGGCTGAGGGACAATGGCCTTAAGCTTCCCAGAGGCTCTCTAGTTTGAGAGGATCAGTAAAGCATCCCCTTTGTGTTATTGAATGCTTTGCGGTTTGACCTGAGATTTTAGCAAAAGGTTATATAGCTATATAGTAACACAGCAGCTTTTTTGCTATGCCAAGTTTCCAGCAGCCATTTCTGAATTTTAGAGTCTTTTGCCATCCAAAGGGGTTGAACGTTTTCAAAATCATCTGATCCCGATTCCTCTTTAACAACTCTTCCTCAATTTATCTCTCTTCTCATGGATTTTCCTGTAAGTAGCAAGAAGAAACCGGGTGGTACCTTTAACACTTCCATTGGAAATCTCCTTACGTAAATGCATTTTTTCAAAATTCTGCTTTCAACATTCCTGCAGTTTTGCTAGGCTTTCTGCCAATATATGATAAGGATCCTCTTTCCTCCAAATCCCCAAAATGTTCTTGACTTCATTTTGAGCCTTCACAGATAGCATCCTTAAAAGCCTTGATATCTACTGGCAGTCTGTTCAAGGCAAGTTGGGCTTTCTTTCTTACGCTCTTCAAAATTATTCCCGCCTCCATCGGTTGCCTGATTCCAAAGTTTCTTCCAAATTACAGGTGTTGTATCAGTAGGCTCCCGCTTCCAGGTACCAATATTTGTATTAATTTTCTTTTCTTTTCTTTTCTTTTATTTTTTTAATTTTTTTTCAACGTTTTTTATTTATTTTTGGGACAGAGAGAGACAGAGCATGAACGGGGGAGGGGCAGAGAGAGAGGGAGACACAGAATCGGAAACAGGCTCCAGGCTCCGAGCCATCAGCCCAGACCCGGATGCGGGGCTCGAACTCACGGACCGCGAGATCGTGGCCTGGCTGAAGTCGGACGCTCAACCGACTGTGCCACCCAGGCGCCCCTAATTTTCTTTTAATTCCATAACAAATTACCACAAATTTATCAGCTTCAAATAATACAAACTTATTTCACAGGTTTCTAGAGATCAGAAGTTCAAAAATGTCATAATTGGGTTGTCTTTCTAGGACTTTACTAAACTGAAACCAAAGTGCAATCTGGGCCACTTTTCTTATCTGGAGCTCAGGATCCTCATCTGATTTCATTGAGGTGGTTGATGGAATACAGTTCTGTGTGGTTGCAGGACTGATATCCCTATTTCCTTGCTGGCTGTTGGCTCCTACAGACTTCCAGAGGCTTCCTTCAGGTCCAATTCTTATGTTCTCCTCCATAGGTAGTTTACAACATATATCATTATTTACTTTCTTTCAGGCCCCCAGGAAAAATGTTCAGTGTTACTTCACTTTCTTTCAAAGATCTCACATGGTTAGGTCAGGGCCACCCTCAAAGTCAAATGTTTGGGAACCTAATTATGGAAGTGATATCCTGTCATATTCATTGCTGTTAGCCCCACACTGAGAGGTAATTATATAGTGCTTGTGCATAGGAAATGGGAATTTTTTCTACCACAGCTGGGTATAGTAGCAATTGTTAACACCCTGCCTTCCAATGGCATTACTGTTTCTGTTAGTGTGAATCCTGATAAAAAGTCATTATTATTGATATCTACTGTCTGTTCCCTGCCCAAGTTATTTCAAACAAGCAAATAGCACTATCTGGGTTATTGGTCAGGACCAAAAAAGTCATTCCCAACTCTCTCTTTTACTCACATCCACTATGTAATCAATTAGCAGGTCCTATCTTCAACTCCTAGTCTACCCAGCATCATCTCTCATGACACCAGCAATAGCAGGAAAATCTACCTTTTCTATTCTTGATGCTTTATAATCTATAATTCATATTATAACCAGCAGTATCTTCTGAAAATTCATCAGATATATCTTCAAATAGATCATTAAATAAAGAAATTTAAAAAAATTCAATGATAGCCCATTCAACAGCCCATTATAATCCAAACTATCATGTTCTGGTCCCTGCCTGCATTGTATCCAACATTGTCTCTTATTACTCTCTTCACCCAATTCATTCACTCATTTCCAGACACATTTTTCATTTTTGCATTAAGATTATTACACTTCCTTTTTCTTTATATTTGAGATTTGTTGATATGACTATTTCTTCATCATCCCAGTGCATTCCCTGACCATTTAACTTAAATTATAATCTCTTTCTTGTCCAGCTGACCAACATTTCTTTTGTCTCCTTTAAAAAAATTATTCTTGTCTATATGTCCCAACTTTCTCTATTCCTACAGAAGGGCTCAGTTCACTCCTGCACCCTGTGCTCTGGTGTCTCACCTCATCTTAAGGAGCCAGTGTTTACTTCCACTCTGGCTCTCAAGACCTCAATCCATATTTAGACTATCTCTCTAGCACGATTTGAACTATCTAATCCCCTTTGAGGGGAAAGGGGCAATGATGGAAGTGCTGCTGTGATAATACCAAGATAGACTTCAGGAAACATTAGATAATGAATTATAATGCAACATTTTAAGATGTAAACTAAGTTCCAAATAAATATATGAAAGTTGTCTAATTCTCCTTGTAATTTCTATGATTTTTGTGACCAAGAAATATAATTTTTTTCATTTCTTTTTTTTTCATTTAAATTTTAGTTAAATTTAAATTTAACTGAACACTGAGTGCTCATCATGAGTGCCCTCCTTAATACCCATCACCCATCTAGCCCATCTGCCAACCTCCTCTCTGCGTCAACCCTCAGTTTCTTCTCTATCCTTAAGAGTCTCTGTGGTTTGTTTCCCTTTCTTCTTTTTAATCCCCTCTTCCCATATGTTCATCTGGTTTGTTTATTAAATTCTATATGTGAGAGAAATCATACGGTATTTGTCTTTCTCTGATTGACTTATTTTGCTTAGCTTAATACATTCTAGCTCCATCCACGTCATTGCAAATGGCAAGATTTAATCCTTTTTGTGGCTGAGTAATATTCCATCATATATATATATATGTGTGTGTGTGTGTGTGTGTGTGTGTGTGTGTGTATCCATATCCTTTATGCATTCATTAGTCAATGGATATTTGGGCTCTCTCCATAGCTTGGCTATTGTTGATAATGCTACTATAAACATTGGGGTGCACATACCCCTTTGAATCATCACCAAAGGCAAGGGAAACAAAAGCAAACATGAACTATTGGGGCTTAATCAAGATAAAAGCTTCTGCACAGCAAAGGGAAACATCAGCAAAACTAAGAGGCATCTTACAGAATGGGAGAAGATATTTGCAAGTGATATATCTGATAAAGATTTATTATCCAAGATCTATAAGGAACATATCAAACTCAACATCCCAAAACCAAACAACCCAGTTGAGAAATCGGCAGAAGACATGAATAGACACTTTTCCAAAGAAGACATCCAGATGGCTAACAGACACATGAAAAGATGCTCAATATCACTCATCATCAGGGAAATACAAATCAAAACCACAATGAGATGACACCTCATATCTGTCAGAATGGCTAAAATTAACAACACAAGAAACTATAGGTGTCGGCGAGGATGTGGAGAAAGGGGAACCCTCTTGCACTGCTGGTAGGAATGCAAACTGGTGCAGCCACTCTTAAGGATAGTATTGTGATTTATAAAAAAACTAAAAATAGAACTACCCTCCAATCCAGCAATTGCACTACTGGGTATTTACCCAAAGAATACAAAAATACAGAATTATTTTTATTTTTGGCTTACAACTGGTTATCAAACCTTATTTAATTTTGGGTGTGCTTTTATGTAACATATATTTAAATGCACATATTTACATTGTTACAATTGTTTTTAATCTAAGGTAGTCTTAAAATTTACATAAATAAAACTTTAGCCTTAAATTCAGTAAACATGTTCACTTTTTAATAAAACAGTGTATTCAAAGGGATAAACCAATGTAATTTGCATTCATTTAGATATATATTGGGAGACAAATTTTTATTCCAATAATGACGAACTCTGATGAAATAGTTGATCCATATTCCATAAAATATCTCCTACTTGAAATGTAGTAGGTATGTGTGGGCATATATGGAAATGTGTGTACATAAATATGTAAATATGGATCATACTCTTTTAAAACATAATCTGATTTGAAGCCCTGCTTTTGACTACTAGTCAGAGTTTGACAGTTGTATAGCTTTGAGAAAGTCCCTTTTTTTTAGACTTCGGTTTTTCTCTTCTGTTAAATGGAAATAATAATATCTAAAATGTAGACTTCTGTGAAGATTAGACTTATGTGATGCCCTTTACTATCACTGGTCACATAGTAAATTTGCACTAAGCATATAATCAGACACATGATGATAGCAGAGTAACAGTTTGGAAATGATTAGTTTTCTACTGATGCCATAGCAAATTATCACGTATTGAGCATCTTAAAACCACACAAATGTATCATCTTGTAGTTCTGTATGTCAGAAGCCGAACACTGGATTCTCTGGGCTAAAATATAGATGCTGGGAAGGTTTTTTATAGAGGCTCTAGGAGAAAATCTGTTTCTTACTTATTTTAGTTGTTGGCAGAATTATTTCCTTGTTGCTATAGGACACAGGTCCCCAATTCTTTGTCACCTGAGGGCTGCTCTCTGCTTCTAAAAGTTACCTACATATCGTGGCTCATGGTCCTTTTCTCCACAAGGGTTGAGTCTCTCTCATACTTTGCATCTCTCCTGCCTCTTCTTCTGCGACATCACTTGACCCACTCATCCGCCTTCCCTCTCCCACTTGTAAAGACCCACTTGACTACATTAGATGAAGCTGGATAATCCATGATATTCTGAGGGTTGTAAGGTCTGTAACCTTAGCTGCATTTGCAAGGTCCTTTTTTTTTTTTTAATTTTTTTCAATGTTTATTTTTGAGAGAGAGAGAGAGAGAGAGCATGAGCAGGGGAGGAGCAGAGAGAGAGAGAGAGGGAGACACAGAATCTGAAGCAGGTTCCAGGATCTGAGCTGTCAGCATAGAGCCTGATGCTGGGCTCGAACTCACGAACTGAGATCATGACCTGAGCCTAGGTCGGACACTCAACCAACTGAGCCACCCAGGCGACCCTGCAAGGTCCTTTTTTCTTATGTGTATTAACATATTCTCAGGGTCCAGGGATGAGATTTTATTTTATTTTTTATTTTTTTTTTCAACGTTTATTTATTTTTGGGACAGAGAGAGACAGAGCATGAACGGGGGAGGGGCAGAGAGAGAGAGGGAGACACAGAATCGGAAACAGGCTCCAGGCTCTGAGCCATCAGCCCAGAGCCTGACGCGGGGCTCGAACTCCCGGACCGCGAGATCGTGACCTGGCTGAAGTCGGACGCTTAACCGACTGCGCCACCCAGGCGCCCCCAGAGATGAGATTTTAGACATCCTCTACCTATCACAGACAACATTCTTTAAGAATGCTGTATACTTTTTCATACAGAATCTGACAAAATATCAGTTTAGCATATTTTCCAGCTTTCCATGTCTCTAATAGTATATATTCCACTTACTGTTATAGAATCAAATACACAGACACATTACTAGAAATTGACTGCATTAACACTAAGCAGTGAACAATGTAGAATTTAGCATCAGAATACACAGACACACACAGAAAGATGTATCCACATACACACGCACGTATATCTGTGCCTAAAATTAATATGCAGATCTAAGGGCAGTGTGATTTTTATCTTAATCAGCCTCACCTGGGAATTGACGTTTCTCGGGGGATGTGATCAAGGGAAATATCACAGTTTTATTTGCAACTGATGTTTTCTGTTCTCTTTCATTTTCCTGGTTCTAAATTTTGAAACATTTATTCATCTCAAATTAGTCTTTATCAGGAATCACTTCCTTTTCAGAGCAAATTTTTTTCCCAAGCTTTCTCAATTACTACTATAATTGCAAGAAATTCAAGGGCTAAGTATCAGTTCTTCATCATCTGGTCTTCTAGAGCTCTGATTATATCCTCCCCCCCCCACCCCATTATCTGCTGCACAATTTCATCCCATCTGGAAACTTAAAGGGGACTATTTCTCTCCCGTTTTGATAAAGCTATGCCTGTCACAACTGCCTTTGACCTCAGAGGAATGATTTCATCTTTGTGCTCCAATGCCAGGAGGGGAGTTATAAAGATTGACCTAGTTTTAGGGGAAAGAAAACAACATCTAGGCTGAGTCATACCTGGAAAGTATTTCCCAGTGTGCAGAAGACATTTATTGTATTGATGCATAATTATTTTGTCCCAGACTCCCACACCCCTGCTGACTGCAGCCACTGAGTGTAGCTCTTTCACTGCCCCGTGCCCTCTTCTGTGTGCTGCTGCCCATCATGGTTCTGTATTTTTACAGATACAATCCTGGCCTAGAGAGGCATACTATGTCATATTTAACCCTCTTTAGCAGCTTCAGTAGCTGATGATTAGAAGCATAAATAAATAATATGAGCCAAGTGTCACAGTGTTTAAAAGCTGACCATTCACTATTTATACACTCTATGTAGAGTACATAAATTTAGTGAAAGTATTAATTTCACATTTATTTATCTCAGTATCTTAGGGGTTTGTCATTAACTCAGTACTTATTCATTTCTTCCATTCTTTTGTAAATTCTAAAAGTGATAGAAGCATTTAAAAAATAAAAAAAAAAGAACAGTGTTGAAAACTTCCCCTAATACTTAAATCTATTTTTTTAGAAATTATATTTGATTGTTTCTGTTCTTATTTCTTCTAGTGGGCATCTCATAATTGTAAGCAATATCCTTATACATTATTTCCTATTTATCAACATAAATCCTATCTTTTTATCCTCTACTATGAGAGCTGACACCCATGGTTGATGTTCACAATCGTTTCTTCTCACTTTCCCCCTCCTTCCAATCATCGTGAGATGTGTTTTTGGTTCTGTTTTTTTATTTTTTAATCCTTCCCATAAATCTTAGTAATGTGTTGAAATGTAATTTTGATCCATTATACTTGCATAGTATACTTTTACTTCTCTTAATACAGAATGTTAGAACTGGTACTGCCGTATCTCTGCCTCACCTTCCCACTTCCCCTCTGCTCATCAACCATAGCATACATTTCACATCGGTATTTATAACATTTACATTTCATTACATATCTATACCTTTACATGCTCTGTCTTTGATTGATTCTGAGAAACTAAAGGTCGTGAACACTTGCTATTACAATATAGTAATGTAAATATTACCTTGAGAACAACCATATTATTGGACCTGTAGAGGGTGCAGGATCAGCTTTCTTTAAAACTTACTCTTTCTCAGGAGAGAAATGCAACAGGCAAGATGGATTGGAATCACTCTTTAATATTCTATTAACCTCATAAAGTCATGTCATCTTCTAATTTCCTTCATATTGGGGCCGTAAGTTACACAGCCAATTTTTTTCCATAAAGCTTTTCATTTCTGTTGTCGTTAGAAGGGTCTAAGCCTTTCTTTGCCACATCTCTGAGATCATCAAGTCTCTTCCTTCTACTAATTATTAAATGGCGATTTTACATTGATTGCACTGCAGAGCTCTTACAAAATGCTATCCAATGATTTGTTTTGAAGGGACTGCTGGGTGAGAGCCATTGTTTCTTCAATGTAAATTGTAAAAGAGATCTCTTTAGCAATTTGTTTGGTTGTGTGTTTACTTATTTTTAAAATTGATTTGTAATTTGTTGTCTCTTTTTCTCCCCCCTGGAGAATTAGGCATGAGATCATGAAGGACCAGAAGATGGGCTGAATGTTAACTTTGTAAAGCTGAAAGTCAGATACCATAGGTGTTCTAGAATTAGTCCTCAAACAGTAAGTCCAGTTATCCAAGGAAAGCCACTGAGGAAGAAGGGAACCAGGTCACCTGAACAAACAGTGTTTGTAGGAGAGGAATGCCTTCCTACGGTCCTGATTGGAATAGAAATTGAACCCTTTCTTAGAGGTGTTAAAATGTCTTTATAAATAGACATAAATAATGTCTGAATAAAAAAGTGGCAACTTTTAAGGGCCAACATTTTAGCAATTAATATTTAAATTTTTGAGAACAGCTCTATTCACTTCTGGTTATTGTTCAGGAACCTTTCAGGTTCTGAAGATAGTTTTATTTATTGTTAGAGTAACTCTTTAATGTGTTTCATGAGATCCAGCTTTTCTCTGAGTGGTCATAGATGGTAATTTAGGAAAAACTTGTTAAGGGCTGCAAGCCACACACTATGTCCTCATTTAATATCTCCATTTAAAAACATTTTTGATTTATATCAAATATGGTGCATTTCATGGGGATTATTCTTCTCTGGTATGAGGTGAATAGTTGCAGATGAGATCCATTATCATGGAGACTTTGTATGGCCAGTTATGGCCCATCCTTCTAGTGATAATGCACAACTAGATAAAGTAGCAAAGTATTTTCTGTAAGAGAATTTTATGCTTTTATATTTCTACTTAAATTAAAAGTGAGAATATATCTGAGGTTAATACCTATTACTTTAAAAGATCTGCCAAAAATGCCACTGTTAAAATTTTCATAATGTGTGCAAAATGACTTTTGAATTGTATTCAAAATTTATATCAAAGATGCTTGATTTGGGGAATTTATGTGTATTTCCTATTGCATTTAAAAAGTCTTTAACTCTAATTTAAAAAATAAAAATGTATTTAAAGTGTTGTACTCTCTATGAATCTGCTATATGAAGATTAATTTCCTGCAACGCTTAGATTTTTCTAGATTGTATGAATATCTCCCAAAACATGTTCAGTTATATTGGGCAGAATCTCCTCTCTCAAGTTAAAAATGTGAAACCGCTATGCTTCCTGTTAGCTATAGTATATTGAGCAAAGGAAATAGAAATGAGTATACAATGTTTATAATAAATGATTGTGTTTATTAATACAAATTGAAAAGACATTTATAAAAATGCCTAGCAGAGGATCTGCAGGCTAATTGGTGTTTAATAAATGCCCCTTCTCTTATCTTGTGCTAGTGTAATGAAGAAAAGAAATAATTTTAACCAGAGTAGTAAAATTCTACACTAGGAAAATAACTTTGTTTCATCCAGTCCCAGTTTTTAGCCTCAGGCAAAGTAAACATAACAATAAATCTCTATTTAGTTCATCTAACTACAAAAGTATAGCATTGTGTACTTAATAGTTCTTAGAAGGAAATTCCTAATGATTTAACAGAATGTAGTACATTTTCTGGGCTGAATCCATAAGTAATAAATTGTGGGAATTTATAGTTTGAAATTGCACACCAAAGTTTTCTTGAGATAATAGAATAGTGGTAACCTATCATTTATATCCGTCTATTTACAACCTAAATATCCTATGATGCATTTGTTGGTTACACATTATTCCTCTATGGGATACTCTTTACTCAATGAGCTAGTAACAGTTCTCCAAAACAAACTGAAGTGGGATCATGAGTTGGTTATTTGTATCTCAGAGGTCAATGGCTGTGGAATCAAAATAGGAAGAAGTTTTTGTTGCTTAATGTAGACTTTAAGAATATATATAAATGCTTTTGTGAAATTTAAGAAGACCATTTATTTGAACTGCATGGTTAAAAATACAATTTAAACGTAAATTTTCTCGAGGTAAATGATGAGTATTTTTTCAAGCATGTAATGAGATTGCACGTCTCTCTTCATTTGATGATTAATACATAAGTTGGTTTTAAAATATTTAAAGTAAATATACAAATTGCTTGTTTATGAACTAAACAGTTCAGTAGCTCTTTTTAAGTCAAAAGTGTTTTTCAAGTAACACATCTAAATGTTTCACAGAACTCAAAATCTAGATTGTGGAAAGGCCTCACTAACTCAAAGAAAAAGAATTTTCAGTTTAGAAGGCAGATTATTCTTTTCAATTTTGTTTATGAAAAAAAGAGAAAACTACTCTTTTTAAGCAAAATGGCTGCTTTAAAATTTTTTAATGTTGTATTTATTTTTGAGAGAGAGAGAGAGAGACAGAGTGCGAGTGGGGGAAAGGCAGAGAGAGGGAAACACAGAATCTGAAGCAGGCTCCAGGCTCTGAGCTGTCAGCACAGAGACCCATGCAGGGCTTGAACTCAGACCTTGAGATCATGACCTGAACCAAAGTTGGATGCTTAAACAACTGAGCCACCCAGGCACCCCCAAAATAGGTGTTTTAAAACAAGAAGCTTTAGCTACAGAAAAGTTTAATCAATAAATACTTGTGAATACTTATGGATATGCTGAAAAGTACTCATTAATTTCACATGACATTGTGGAACAATATATATTCTAGCCCTTTGTCTTCAAAATTGGTAGAATATAACAACTTTAAACATGAAAGTTTTATAAATATAATATTGTTATCAGATTTGAAACTCTAATTTTATGCAGTATACACTACAATATTTACAGTGTTTATTTAAAAATTTTCTAATATACCATAATTCATGAATGTGTAGAAAATAGAGTCACAAAAATGAATAGATAAATAAAACACACAATGGCACTAAAGTGTCCTTTTTTAAATTTTTTTAATGTTTATTTAGTTTTGAGAGAGAAAGAGAGAGACAGCATGAGTGGAGGAGGGGCAGAGAGAGAGGAAGACACAGAATCTGAAGCAGGCTCCAGGCTCTGAGCTGTTAGCACAGAGCCTGAAGCGAGGCTTGAACTCACAAACCATGAGATCACCATCTTAGCTGCAGTTGGATGCTTAACTGACTTAACCACCCAGGTGCCCCAAATTGTTCTTTATATTCTTTTGTAGAGAATCACCAGGACACATCAAAATGAACCATGGTGTAGCTGCATTTCATTCTTATAAACATTTCATTATAAGAATATTTTTTTCGTTTTTTTCTTAGTATTTTGTTTATTTTTTATATTTTTTAAATGTTTGTTTATTTTTGAGAGAGGGAGAAAAAGAGAGCGAGCCAGGGAGGGACAGAGAGAATGGGAGACAGGATCCAAAGCGAGCTCTGGGCTGATAGCAGAAAGGCTGATGCAAGCCTCAAACTCATGAACCGTGAGATCATGACCTGAGCCAAAGTTGGATGCCTAACCAACTGAGCCACCCAGATGCCCCCCTAAGGCACATATTTCTATAGCTATAAAGCAAATAGCTATGTAATATGTTCATGGCATTTTATATATTTTCCTTCATGTAGTAATGGTAATCTGACAAAGTTATACCAAAAAATTTTGATAAATTAAATTTCATTAAGTTTCTAGAGGGTTTTTTAATTGTTCATATACATGCAGGGCCCTCTATCAATATTAATACTCACTTAAATTTTTTTTTAACATTTTATTTTTGAGAGACAGCACAATCAGGGGAGGGGCAGAGAGAGAGGGAGACACAGAATCTGAAGCAGGCTCCAGACTGAGCTGTCAGCACAGAGTCTGATACAGGGCTCGAACTCACAAACCATAAGATCATGACCTGAGCTAAGGTCGGATGTTTTTTTTAAATTTTTTTTTCAACGTTTTTTATTTATTTTTGGGACAGAAGAGACAGAGCATGAACGGGGGAGGGGCAGAGAGAGAGGGAGACACAGAATCGGAAACAGGCTCCAGGCTCTGAGCCAATCAGCCCAGAGCCTGACGCGGGGCTCGAACTCACGGACCGAGTGATCGTGACCTGGCTGAAGTCGGACGCTTAACCGACTGCGCCACCCAGGCGCCCCAATACTCACTTTTTAATAGAACAACAGTAGTAGCATTTTGTAAAAACTTTACAGAAATAGTCCATTTTATCATTCATATATATACTTTTGTGTAAATCTATTTATGTTATCCCAAATTTGGATGATGTTCTACTAAAATTCCCTATATAATATGCAAGTATTCCAATTCTTTTAAACAAGTTTTGTGATTCATTTAAATTTGCTAAAATATCAGCTAGGGCAAAGTATTTGATCTAAGTGCAAAACCAAATATTATAAAAAGTAAAAACAATGATATATATTAATGAATATTTCCTGACCTATAGTGATAATAGAAACATCTGCCTCTGCTTCTATAGTATTATATCTATGTGTAACAAATTTGTGAGAATTATCTGCTTAGCTTCTGAAATTGTAGTACCTCATGGTTATCTTGGATCAATAATTAATGAGCTAAAGAGCAAGGCATGATAAAAGATTGTTTAAAAAATTAAATAAATAAATAGAAGGGAAAAACACTAATAATCCTCTGCATACTACTGTAGTTTCTACACCTTTTTCACCAAGAGGCACCAAAAAGCTGCTTACAAAAGCCGAAACTCAAACTATAATGGAGCATGTATTATTCATTCTGCTAACAAAGGTACAATCATTAGAATCATATACCATAAAAGACTGAAAAAGCAATCATAAACCACTTAAAAATAATAAGCTTTGATTATTGTTGACATAAAAGTATAATGTGCATACAAAAGTGTGTTTCTGAAAGAGTTAAAAAAATTAAAGACATTAGTTAAAGGAAGATTATAGAAAAATTATGACCAATTATTACATCTGGATGGTGGGATCATGGATATTTTCATTTTTTTCTTTTTTGTCACTGTGTTTTCTAATATTTCTGTAGTGCCTGTGACAAAGCTGATTATGTAAAAAATAAAATATGTTTTTGGTTTTGAGTTACCTACTTTCATTCAAAAAATGCTGAGTGTTGGTTAATTTTACACTACAGAAATCATGTTTCAGTACAGCCAAATGCCTTTAGCTAAGCATAATTTTAGGAGGAAAGTCTTAAGGAAACAAATGGATAAAACTAAATTGGTGAAGAAAAGAATTTCATACCTTTTGAAGGATATATGGGGACATAATTTGCATTGAAAATTAGTAAACCTTCCCCCACTCCAATGAAAAGACAGTTTATTGGGGCACCTGGGTGGCTCAGTCAATTAAGCATTTGACTTTGGCTCAGGTTATAATCTCACGGTTCTGTGGGTTTGAGCCCCGTATCTGACTCTGCGCTAACAGCTCAGAGCTTGGAGCCTGCTTCACATTCTGTGTCTCCTTCTCTCTGATCCTCTTCTGCTTGTGTTCTCTCTCTCTCTCTCTGTCTCAAAAATAATAAATAAATAAACATTTAAAAAACAAAACAAAATAAAAGAGAATCTATCTCTTTTGTCTATAAGGCAGATAGATGATACCAACAAATTAAGTCTTAAGGCATTGTGGATATTGAATTTAGCAAAATCAAAATTCAAATCCAATCTCTCAAATTAAGTTTGAGATCTCAAATCAGTCATTTCATCTCTCTGAAACTCAGATTATTCTTTATATAAAGTCTATGCAAGAGTAGTAATTATTTTAAAGACACCTTAGCTGTCTTGAGGATTAATTAAAATAATGTATGTATGTAAAACACCACTGTGGGTTATTTTTGGAAGACTTATTTCCCTCTCTGCCCCTCCCCCACTCATGATCCGTCCCTCTGCCTCAGAAATAAATAAACATTAAATGCAATTTATCTGTAAATAAATTCTAGTAAAACACAGTAGTTTTTACTGGAGTAGCCCTCTCATAGTTAACCAACTCCAAACATGATGCAACAGTTACTGTATGGGTGTAAAGAGGGACCATACATAGGCAAGAACTGAAGGGCATTCAGCTGTTGGATGAAGGGTTGCTCAGACTGCAAGGTCACTGCAGGAGTGACATGATAACAGGAAGTACAAAAGAAATTGTTCTCGCCTGAACACATGGTTAAGGAAAACAATTTCCTTATAATGTACTTGCACTTTCCTCGTAAGTTTGAGATTGTTTCAAAGTAAAAATATAAAAAATGGAAATCTTGAACTAAATATAAAGACATAGTTCGAAAATTAACTGATGGATTCAGCATTATGTAAAACTAAACACAAGAAAGCTAGTGTGTCTCTATTATTAATAGGGCAAATTAGTTAAAAGTATTGTCAGTGATAGAGACATGTTAGTAGGTGATGCAAAGGAACAAGACTAATTTTCCTTAGTAAGAGAACTTTTGAAAGGTAGTTTTAGAAATGAATCACTACGCTTAGTGAATAAAATTGTGTGGTGTATAAATCTAGCCAGAGGCATCAAGCTAAAAGCTTGGCATCAAATTCCATCAGCTATAAAATCATCTTGTGGCAGTTAATATGGTAACAGTAAGGTCCTACTAGTAAATAAATAAATAAGCTCAGATATTATTATAGAACTCTCTTTCTCTTGGATATAATAGGGACATAGAGTAAGCATCCCTTTCTGACATGAATAACAATGCTATAAAACCAATTTTAACTTTAAAAATCTACACGGGAAGTTTTTAAAGGTAAATCCAAAAAGAACACTTTATCTGTTATGGTCCTATATACACAGTAAAACAGTGAATGGAGTTTTCCTAAGTTAGGGTGAAGTGTAGAGTTCTTTTTATATTAGATAAAGAATGTATTTTAAAAACTTAGATTCTGATGGCAATGATTGGAATGATACAGTTGTTCTACTCATTAGTGATCGTATATTTAGAAATGGAATATACCATGGAGTGTGGCATTTTACTGTATATTATAAAACAAGCATTTTTAGATATATAGTATCTTCCTTTTTTCATATTCAAAATATAGGCAAACCTGTATTCTTTTAAGTTCCATTCTTAAAATATCAAAAAGGAAAATGCTTCTAGACATTATGAAGAGGGTCAAAAGAACCCAGAATCATTTTGAAAAATGTTCATTTTTTCAAAATGGTTTTTAGGAACCAGCAGCTCTAGTATTTTGAACTTGTCTCAGTCTCATTTTCATAGGAAGTGAGTACAAGGAAAAGACAAGGGACATTTCAGGCAGAAAGTTCTCTTCTTATTTTCTTACCACCAGTAGCAATTCACTCAAAGTTTTTTTTCTATCAAAAGATGTATAAACCTATAAGCCTTGATATTTGCTTCTTATTATGTGTGGTTCCATTAACTTTCATTCACTTTCCTCCCCAACTCTCCCACCCACCCCATCCCACCCGAAGATCACTGCTGAGCAAGTAGCTGTGTGTTATGTGCAGAAATGTTATCATATTTTATTACAGTGTGGAAAATCTCAAGTCACAACCATAATTACAGGGTGAGCCCTGACCAGCCATATCATTAACTTCCCTATCTGGCTTTCTGCAATACTTGAGTTGCTATAAATTCTCAGTTACTACCGTACCATACCAAATCCTCGATAGGGAACTCATCTTCTCACAGTTGCATCAGTTTGTTATTTTAATGAAAAACTTTCAAGTAAGGACTAGACATTTCTGAAATGACAGTTTCTAGTAACCCAAGATCGTAGCTACATTGATTCTGTATGCTGCAAAACCAGGAAGTCCCTGAGCCTGACTGTTTCAATCTTTTGTCCCCGTCTCAAGTCATTCTTTATTTTCTTACAATTCTCATTGTGATAATCCAATTCCATTTACATAAGTCTGGCTTTCACCTACATCAAGTGCTTTTTAATATCTCCGACATATTCCATTATATACATCCATGTATTATGAGTAAGTTGTATTCAATTCAGTTATGTTAATAAACTATAGAACAAACCGTAACTACTTATTTTTATAACACAAAAGATAGAGTATAAACAACTGAAAGAATTTGCCAAATATCACTGAAAAAAATTCCACAAATCTCTACCCTTGATAGTGTCCTTCACTAACATGACATCATAAGAGTATTCTGGGCTTGCTCCATAAAGGTGCCCTCTATGTAGTGCTGGATGAACTCCAGGTAGTTTAAATGCTGTTGTTGGCACAGTGTATAGATTTCTACGTCGTTACTTATTTTGACAGTGTGCTGACATGGAGTTGAGCCAAGGGACAAATCTTGGGCTGTACATGTGGCTCTGCCTGTGAGGGGCTGGGATGCTATGCCATTGTGTGTATACCTCACAAAAGAAAAAAAATGCCACAGACAAGACCATATATGTTGTAAGCTTTACTCGGGAATTTTTCACAACAGACTAGAAATTCTATTCTTTATGAGTCTCCTATTTGAATGATGTGATGTCAAGTCTGACTTCAGTATATTTCCTGGTGTCATGTAGGTCTTGAGTGACACAGTTTTTCCTTCCTCTCACTCTCCTCCTCTTCTGGTTAGCTTACCTTGACTGGGTTCTGGTGAGCTTACCTTGACTGCCAGCCCCACTTCAGCAGCATGCATATTAGATGCCATTTCTCAGTTGTTGAGCCAGAGAAATACTGATTTAAAATTATTTTGAAACATCTCATTTTTTGCTATGTAATCACAGTTTCCTAAAGAGTAACATGTCCAAAAAAAAAAAAAAAAGGAAAAATAAGTCACTTATAAAGTATTTTATGTAGTAAGGTCTATAATAGACACATTTCACTATCTAAAATTGTGATGAGCTTTAAGATTAAATTTTTAAAAAGGACAAAATTCCAGACTAACCAGAAGGATTACTGGGTTCCTTATTGGCAATAAAGATTGGCTTGGCAAAAACCAAAAGATCAAAGTCATACTAACTGTACATACCTAGGTGTAATTAATGTCAATTAGAGTATGCTAGGATTTGTACTATGAAAACATATATAATAACTATGTGTTTCTAAAAGCATCATGCAAAGTGCCTTCATTTGATCTAACTACTTTTAAAATAACTTCTTTTGACAATGTTTAATCTTATCAAAGTGAAATGTTCATCCCTTCAAAATTGAATTCCACTTCAGAGTTTGATTTTAAAAAAAAAAGTGACTGAAGTGACTACCATCTTCGTAATCAAGAATTTCAGAAGATGTTTTATCTTTTTTACATAGGGGTATCAACTCTAGGTGCAATGACTTGAATTCTGAAATATCTTATTTTTAAAAACTACGTGTGGTAGCCTAAAAATCAGATCTGAGTTCTTGTCTAGTGATTGGTTTACAGACAATCAGAATGGGCTTAATGACCTTGGGCAAGTTATCATAACCAAAGGCAATCTAAATTCCCAGTATGGAGAGTTTGTATCAAATGAATTGTGACAACTGACCTTCTTTTTCTTATCTACTGTGTCTGGGTTGACTTTACATATTTGGCTATCTTGATTGGGAGTATTAAATCTATGCAGTTGGCTGTGGAATAGGGTTCTTAACCTTGACACTTGGTATTTTGAGTCAAATAATTCTTTGTTTTAGGGACTGTCCTGGACATGGTAGGATGTTTGCCAGAATCCCTGGCCTCTTGTACCATATTTCAGTAGCAGTGAAAACCAAAATATAGCAAGCATAAATGGACCCAGATATTGTCAAATGCTCCCTGGAGGCAAAATCAGCCTTGGTTGAGAACCACTGCTGTTAGAAGGAAAAGAAGTCTTGTCACATATAAATAGCTTAAATGTACTATTTTTTTTCGAATATATTTGTTCAATCTCTGATACTCCAATGCTGTATTAGTTGACATTGGAAAGAAAGTGTGATTTCCACCAATCATTATTTCATTTCAGATGTAATAAATCATGTGATTCTCTGATATTCAGAAGGAAATGTATATTTATTAATTACCAATATGTCCACACACTGGTTATCAGTTTCAAACTATTTTGCTTAAATGCTTTTACTGATTATTATTTAGAATTGAAGGAGATACTACAGAATAATTTAAAAACTTTTACAAAACTGCATGATAGGATATGATAAAAATTAGGCCTGAGCTCATCATTCAGTAGTAATCATAAGACTCAAATAGAAAAACATATATTTTTTAAAATTTTTCTTAAGTTTCAAAATTTCTTAAATTCCTTTCATTTACTGAATTGCATTTCTAGAGCTTAAAGGAAGTCAAACTGCATTTTGGGGAAGAATCACTTTTTTAAAACTTATTGTGTTTAGATATCAAGATATTGATTATTGAACACTTATTTTTTAGGCAACATTGCTTCAGTTTTCACATTAATATATTTTTCTTAAATTTTATTAAAAAAACATTTTTAGTGTTTAGTTTTGAGAGAGACAGAGCATGAGTGGGGAGAGGCAGCGAAAGAGGGAGACACAGAATCCAAAGCAGGCTCCAGGCTCTGAGCTGTCAGCACAGAGCCTGATGTGGGGCTCAAACTCAGGAACTGTGAGGTCATGACCTGAGCCGACCTTGAACACTTAACTGACTAAACCACCCAGGCACCCCTCATGTTAATTTCTTAAAATAAGTTTATTCAGTGTAAATAACTTGTTAATAAAAATAACGTACATTCACTTTTCAGAAATAAGGTATGGAAAATATGGAACTTTTTGCTTGTCTTCAAAGGATTACCATTAGCTTAAAATGTGACTTTTAACTTTCTGGCTGTTATGCTGATTCCATTAATGTAGGAACCCAATCTGGAAAATGAATTTGCTATATTACAATTAAAGGTGACCATTGAATACCCATATTGATTTACCCTGAAAAAATAAGTGAATCAACGTATATGTTTGAAAAATAGCAAATCCAGGGTGGGAAGCATTATCTTCCTGGACTATGATGTAAAAAAATGTAGTCTCATAGGGTACAAGACAGCCTCTCTGCTTCTTACCAAATAAATCTGTTATATAATTTTGGTGAATATACAGTCAGATTAAAGAGAATGAGACAGTTCTAGTAAATACCTACAAGCTGACCATCCATATATTCATTTATTATACAAATTTAACCAAGCATCTAAAATGTGGAAGCATCTGCCTAGTGTTGAGAATATATTGATGAGAAAAAGACTTTTTATGTATCCCCAAATGAATATTGGTTGATTAGGAAATTCTCTACCCATATACTGCTAATGATTAGGGTAAATTCTAAACAGATTAAAAATTAACAACATTAAATTATGACAATACAAAACATTACATATTTTTAACTTCTGATCTTGAAATAATTATGGATTCACAGGAAGTTGCAAAGACAATACAGACAGGTCCTGTGTACCATTAACTCAGTTTTCCCTTATATAACTGAAGTTGACGAAGATTCTCCTAGACCCAACTCTTGCCAGGCTCCTCTGAGACGTCTTTTGGAGTAGGCCTCCACCTTGTTCAAGTCCAGACTTGAACAAATACTAGCATAGTTTCTAACAGGTAAAGGCCCCATCCCTAGGAGGATGTTAGCCTCCTTTCAAAGGCCTTCCTAGGAAAACTCAAGGCTGCCAAAAGACACTATTTCTTCCAGCCAATACTTGAAGATGAGCCTTTGTCTTCTAGTCTCCTAGTCTCTTTAGTGGGGGTGGGAGGAAGACCCTAACTTTATTTAATAAGTGCCCGCTCAGCAAACCCAGATGAGTTTCAGATAGACCACCCCCTCAGCTTTTTGTAATTTTTTACTTTCCTAACTCTACTGAGCCCCTGCTTATCTCCTTCACTAATCTCTCATTCTTCCTTTTAAACACCTAGTCACCTCTGAAGAAACTGAAGTCCAGGTCAGTTCATGTTGTACTCTTTTGCCTATTGTGATAGTACATACTAATTAAAACCTGTCCTTACCATTTTAACTAATGTCAGACTGTATCTTTCACATAGTCAATATCAAAACCAGGATAATGACATTGGTACAATCCGTAGAACTTATTCAGATTTTACCAGTTTTATTGGCACTTGTGTGTGTGTGTGTGTGTGTGTGTGTGTGGTTTTATGCAATGTAATCACATGCAGAGCCACATAACCACTGCCACAAATGATACCTAACTGTTCCATCACCATCAATTGCCTCTTGCTACCCCGTTATAGTTAAACCTTTTTTCCCTGCAGCTTCTTCCAACACCATTCCTATAGTTTTGCCGTTTAAAGAATGTAGATAAACATCATCATGCTGTATATATTCTTTTGAGATAGGCTTTTTTCTTTCAGCATAATTCCCTTGAGATTAATCAAATTGTTGCGTGTACAAATAGTTTGTTACTGTCCATTTTTAAGCAGTGTTCCATGAAATGGACCCATCACAGTCTGTTTAGCCATTAACCTGTTGAAGAACATTTGGGGTGTTTTCAGTTTGAGGCTACCACAAATAAAATATCACATGCCTGTTTTTGTATCAACATAAATTCCCTTTTCTCTGGGATAAATGGCTAGTAGTGAGATTGCTGAGTCACATGGTAAGGGTATTTTTAGTTTTAATTGTTGTTCTTTCCTAAGAAACTGAAAAAAATTTTTTTTTCAGAGTGGTTGTATCTTTTTACATTCTCACTACCAATTGATGAGAAATAATTTCTCTGTATCCATGCCGGCATTTGGTGACATATGGCATTTTATGACGGAGTAATTAGCCTCATTCTGGTGAGACAGTTCACATTAACAGTACATTTATAAGATATTATTAGAGTTTATATTTATATAAATGATAAATTTAAAATACCGCAAATTTGCAAATAAAATATACTGTAAAGTGAAATAGAAGAATGTGTTATTCTTCAGATTATAATGTGTTGCTGCATATGCTTTTAATGTAATTGACAGTACACAGACACAATTTGCAGAATTGCATTAGAACAAATAACACTGCTGTTATTTGGAAAGTTTAAAATAAAATAGTCTCAAAAATTGAAGAATACCAAGCTACAGTAAATTACAAATTTGGCTAGGGGGGCTGTCGTGCTGTCTAAACAACATAAAATGCAGTAAGCATTTGACAATTATTCATCTTTGACAATTTAAAAATTCTTTAACTAATAGTCAAAGTGGATTAAGCAGTCTATGGTGTGGTTTCCCCCTAGTGATATTTTTCTCTACTACTCTGACTTTTAGAACCATTCAAGTCCCGCTGTCGCTTACATGCTTAATTCAATTCAACATTTTGTGTTTAGTTACTATGAAATGCTGGAGTATAACTGTATATCACCCTATGTTTTTTCATTAATTTTTATGTGGAAGAAAATTAGTATGTTTGCATAATATACATTTGCATATTTACATGATAGCATATGTATGTTTGTGTAAACCTATACCTATATGTATAATACACACACTTCCATATGCATACAGATATGTGTGCATTTTTCCCCAATAAAAATAGCCAGCATGTATCTGGCATTTTGTATTTTTCAGGTATTGTTAAACAGTTTAATAGGTATACTATCTCCTTAATTATCAAACCATCATATAATATATTTTAAAGTGAAGGTTCAGAGTTGTTAAGTTTGAATTGAGAAGTCACATAATTACATTATTATCCACTACACCATTTTTTATTAACTTGAACAGGAAGAGGGAAAAAACAAATTAGAATAAATTAGTCACTAAATTAAAAGTGATGTTGAGCTGAATGGCAGCTCTGATAGATGGATTGGCAACTCCCCCCACACCCGCCTTACCCCTCAAATTCACACACACACTGAATGATTTTCTTTTAGAATCTAAAAGACTGTTTTATGCACTTGAAAGTGTTTACACTTCTGGTTTTTATATTTTCCTTATTGTTATAGATATTAGTTATTTATAAAATTCAATGATAAAAACCTACTGCCAAAAATTCCTGCTTTGAAGATTTCTGAATTTATGCATAAATCCACACTGGTTGTACATTCTCCAATTCTTTATTTTTCAGTGAATCTATCTTAAAGCTTCAGTTTCTCCATATTTGACTCTCCTGACTCTATTAATTACAAATTACACATTTACATTTAGTCACCTGTGTGAAAGACTAGTAGGCATTTTGCTTCTTCTGTAATGGTGTCTAAATCAGTTATTTTCAGTGATTCTTTTTGTACTATTGACACAAATAAATTGGCATATTATATGTGGAAAATAATTTATCTAGAAAATCATACCCTGAAAAGAGATCTCTGGTTTTCATTTTAAAAAGAGGGGGTTAAGAAGTGTCACAGTTTACATCAAATAGATGTTTTAAAGCTCATTAATTTTGTTTCTTCAACATTGTGGGAAGCCAATGCAACTAATGCAGTAGCAATGAATTTTAATGCTCAAAAGGAAGATATCGAAAAGCATATTGACTACAGTTAATAATATAATACTGTATTGTATACTTGACATTTATCGAGAGTTTATGTTAAGTGCTCTCACTACACACACACACACACACACACACACACACACTGAACTTTGTGAAGTGACAGACATGTAATTAGGTTGATTGTGGTAATCAGTTCACAATGGATACGAATATGAAAACATCACATTGTACACCTTAAACATATACAATTTTTATTTGTTGAGTATACCCTCAGTAAAGCAGGGGAAAAGCCCCGTATTGTATGACAAGCCTCTACAGTGACTTCCTAGGGTCCTGGTGTTGGCTCCCTGTGTAAACCCTTCTCCTTGACTACTCTTAAGTCCCACCCTGAGGATACAGTTTGCCTTCTTGGGCGCTAATTTTCCCATGGGTTGTTACTTTGCCTTGATTTGGTGGTTTGCATTTACACCAGTCAAGTGTTCATCTTTTTTTTTTTTTTCACTTTACCTAAGGTTTTTGTATGCAATTCTCAATCCTTTAAGAGATAACAACAAATTTTGGGTTTCTGTCCGGTGGCAACAGTGGGCCCCACGACCCGTCACTGTGCGAGGGCGTCTGAGGCCCTGAGGCCGGAAACCCAGGTGGACGAGGGGCGGGGCGGGAGCACGAGGAGGGCTGCGGGCGGTGCCGCGGAAGCACCAGCATGTCCTCGGCCCAGCAGGGGGCCGCATCTCAGTGTCTCAGGCCTATGCTCCACCATCTGCCTACCCTCCCACTCGTCTCGGTGGTGTCTCAGCTCCACCTCAGAGCCGAGCTCTTCCTGACGCGGGTCAGGCAGGTGGTGGTGGTTGCTGAGCAGTCTTGAGGGTGAGGCCCGAGGTGGCCGCCAGCAGGGCGACGCCGGGAAGAGCAGAACCTATTGGCCCCGCGTGGGTTTAGGCCCAGAAGACTGACCCGGCCGGTGCCCTGAAGGAGCAGCTTACCGTTCTCAGTGAGGACCCGATCCAGCAACAGCAAGGACTTGAGGCAGTTCATCAAGGCTGCGAGGCTCTCTTCTCCGCAAGAGGACAAACCGAAGAGATGCAGGCCACGCCCATGATGTGTGATGTCATGGGAGCCTCCATCTTGCTGGCGGACCGCTCCAGGGGGTCTTTGCTGGCTTAGTGAAGCAGGTGGCCGCGTTGAGAAAGACTGTGTGCCCAGGAACTGGGGGCAGCCTTGAGGAGCTGCAGGTGGCCTCCAGGAGCAGAGAGTGACCTCCAGTCAGTAACCAGCAAGAAGCTGGGGCCCTCAGTCCGCCAACTGCGTGCAAATAATTCTGCCAACAGTCTCTGTCCACGAGCCTAGGAGTGGACTCATCCATTCAAACCACAGTTGGGGGACACCTTGATGTTGAGACCCTAAGCAGAGGACACAGGTAAGCCATGCCCAGATGACTGACCCGCAGAAATGGTAAGAAAATACATATCTTCTGTTGTAAGTTGCAAATAGACTTTGGTGATTTTGATGCAACGATTGAAAACGAATATATATATATATATTCTCTGTCCCTGTCTCTCTTTAAAAAATAAATATACATTCAAAAAAAAAAAACAATTTACAAAAAGGGAGGGGGGGCTCCTGGTGGCTCAGTCATTTGAGTCTGGACTTGAGCTCAGGTCATGATCTGGTCTGTGAGTTCTAGCCCCACATCAGGCTCTGTGCTGACAGCCCAGAGCCTGGAGTCGGCTTCAGATTCTCTCTCTCTCTCCCTCTCTCTCTCCCTCTCTCTCTTTCTGCACCTGCCCTGCTCACGCTCTGTTTCTCACTCTCTCAAATAAACACTAAAAAATAAAAACAAAACAAAACTAATATATATGACTTTAGGCTCGAAATGAAAAAAGATAACTTTCTAAAATATTTTGTAGTTTATATTCTCAGTAACAGGTTTCAGTGAAGGAAAAGAGGCTTTTTAAAAAAGGTAATCAACTGCTTAGTTTCTATTAAATTACTCTCAAATAGGAGAATCATGGAAAATAAACCTGGGAGAGATGACACATCTTCAGCCCCACAAGGAGAATAAACTGGAAGCAGATTTTAATAGCTAACTGACAAATAATGGTTATTTATCCTGGTGAGGAGTTCATTTCAGAGGCAAGAGAAATTTCTACATTTCAAGGCAAATTACAAGAGCTATTAGGTAACCTGTTAGGAATTTTAATGGGGGTTATCAGTTCAAATGCCCATTGTGGCCACGAGGTAATATAAATAAATGAGGTGTGGCAAGAATAAATGCTTATGCAATCATCATGTAAATGGATGCTGCTGCTAACTAGGGGTATGTGCCCTACTGAAAAAGATAGCTTTCTGCACTGTCCATGTCCAGCAGTTACCATGTGGGATTGAGTCTGTTCTTAGCTGAGCTTTTCATCTTTGTAGGAGATTGCAGAAGTAGGTGTTTGTAAATATCAAGTAAAAGATATAATTTTAAAACATATTTAAAAATATGTATCTGGAGGGCAGTTTTTTGTGGCTTCTGGTTTACCACAACATTGCTTTGTAGAATGGAACACCAGGGAATAGCCAAAGGAAAGTGAGTCAAAGAAAATCTTCAACTAGGAAAGGAATGAATCATTTTCCTTATGCTGAAAATACTGGATCAAAGATATGTTTGGAGAAATACTACACCAAGATGACAAAATCACCAAACATGGAGGGATGATGTCGGATCAACAATTTTGCAATAGCTGAGGCACCTGGGTGACTCGGTTGGTCAGTTAGGCATCCGACTCTTGATTTTGGCTCAGGTCATGATCTCCTAGTTGTGAAATAAAGTCTTGCCTCTGACTCTGCACCGAGCATGGTGCCTGCTTAAGATTTTTTCTCACCCTCTGCCCTCTCCCCTGCTTGTGCACTCTGTCTCTCTCTCTCTCTCTCTCTCTCAAATAATAAATAAATAAATAAATAAATAAATAAATAAACGACTTATTTTTTATTTTTTGTGGTAGAACTCAGAAAAGGATAGGCTGCCATTCACCCATTTGGGAAGGACGGGGGAAAGTAAAAAAGATAAGAAGGAATTAGTGCTTATATCAACTGCATTAGTGCATTACTGCTTATTTAATTATTTAATCATCTACTTATGTATGCTACCTGCTTTGTCCTATAGTATACTATTAAAGATGAAAAATATTAAATCAGCGTATTTATAGTCAACTGTTACTAACTCTGTGGCCTTATAATTTACTGGTATGCACATAAAATTGGCCTTAAGATAGAATAACATCTATTAACTTGAAACCAGTGAAATAACTGCACATATAAAGGGAGGGATTATAAACAATATCAGCAGAAATAGAAATACTGGACAAATGTGGGTGGAGCATGGTATGAAGTGGAATCATCTAAGGATACACTCCCTGGCAAATTGCTATGAAATTTTGATATCCACGTTCTTCCTTCCAGAGTATATTGCCACCATCTCTGCAAACATTTTTGCTGCCCTTAATTTATTACTATGAGAGAGTCATTTTGAATATATCAAACAGAATGTAATACAGGTGTAGGACTTTTGACTTTGATCACCATGCAGATTTGATTATAAGCATCTGGGTACAGCACTGTAATGTCTTGGAAACAATTTGTTGTCATATGTGACCAGATTGTGCACTAATTTGAGTGTGGATGATATGTAAAGTTTGCCTCTATTTGTTGGGTCTCATTACTAGCTGCTATTTTAAGACTTTGATATTGCTTCTAAGAATCACCTCTGTAAAATTAGATTTGCATTTAAGCCAGCTGGAATTATTCAGGAATAGATTTCAGACAGGCAAAGAACAGCTGGAATACTGTTCTTCCTACATGGGGTGCCAGGGAAGATGTATGGTTGGGTGTCATACAAGTATAGGAGGTGTTCAATGGCAGATGCCTGTTTTTTAAAAATAATATGATGTAGCAGAATAATGTTGATATATTATGCCTGAACTTTTCTTTTCCTTCAAAAATAGAGTGTTCTAATGATATCTGTCTAATAATAGCCTGAGTTTTTAGGATTTTAATTGAAGAATAAAATGCATTAAAAGTTATGGAAGTCATACGTGGGGAGTTTATTTTTCCAAAGTAAACATGTCCATATATGTAATCAACACAGTGATCAAGAACCCGAGGACATCAGTGGCAAAACTCAGGGCATTTCCAGTTATCCACACTCATCTCCAGAGATAATCACTATCCTAATTTCTAGCATCGTGGGTTAGCTTTTACCAGTTTTAAAACTTCTATAATTGAAATTTTACAATTTTTACTTTTTTGTCTGGCTTCTTTCTGGCAATATTATGTGTGTGTTATTTAATCACATTACTGCATGTAACATGTTTTGTTTTCTTTTTTTGCCTTTATGTTATTATATAATACTGCATTGTGTCCTCATCCCAAAATATATGTGCTCTACTATTGCAGGAGAGTTGTTCATATCCGTTTTGGGGTGATAACAAATAATGCTTCAATAAATATACATATATATCATTTTGTCATATTTTTATTCATTTGTGATTGAAATGTGCCAGGGAGTAGAAGTGCTGGTTCTGGAAGGTACATAATCATCTAATTTATAAGATACTGCTGTGAAAAGGAGTAAAGGAAACTTGATTTAAAATAGAGTCAAGAAGCCATGAAGGGAGAGGTCTTATGCAGGTACCATTTGTTTCAACTCACATGACCAGTAGGAAGAAGGAAGATTTCTACATGCCTCAGTAACAGCAAACTGCCCACCACTGACAGCCAGTGAGAAACTGCCATAAACTCAAACTCTCATTCTCTTCCAATGAAATGTTCAAAATAACCCTCTGTATTCCTCCTAGAACCTAATAAATTCTAGCGTCCTCTTTTTCTCTTTGGACTTGCCTGTGGTTTGCCATAGTTTGCTTGTCCTGAATTGCAATTCCTCTGCTATTCTTGAATAAACTCATCTTTGCTTAATTAGCAAATTACCATTTGTTTTATTTAAGGTTGACATTGCTAAATAGTTTTTCATAATGATTGGATACATATAGAATCCTACCAGGTTTGGCATAAATATTACCACCATATCCACAATTTGTTATTTGTTAGGTTTCTGAATTTTATTAATTTCTGTTGGCATGTTTACCATTGGGATTTAAATTGGATTTTCCTGATGGCTCACAAGTTTGAGTAACTTTTTCATGTCTCGAGGATATTTTACATATTCTTTTTTCTCAAGTGCCAATTTTCCATCAGCTTCATTGTTGATGCTATAGCTTCTTGGATTTCAAAATATTTAGATTTCCATATGAACTTTAATTTTTTTGTATTTATTTATTTTTGAGAGACAGAGAGAGACAGAGTGTGAGCAGGGGAGGGGCAGAGAGAGAGAGAGAGAAAGACACAGAATCTGAAGAGGCTCCAGGCTCTGAGTTGTCAGCACAGAGCCTGATGCAGAGCTGGAACTCACAAGCCATGAAATTGTGACCTGAGCTGAAGTCGGACGCTTAACCGACTGAGCCACCCAGGTGCCCCATATGAACTTTAGAATGTACTTGCCATATTCCAAAACAAAACAAAACAAAATTCTGTGATTTTGAGAATGCCTTCAATCTATAGAGAAATTTTGGGAGAATTGACACTTACAAACATTCAGTATTCCAATTCATGAACATGTATAGTGAAAGCATTTATGCTTCATTCATTTTCTGTATTTTGTAGTTTTCCAAGTGGAATGTTTGAACAATGTTCATTAGGTTTATTTCTAGGTATTGAAGTTTCTTGAGGGTATGGTGAATGGTCTCATTTATTAATTTCATTTTGAATTATTATTATTTTTTTAAAGTTTATTTATTTTTGAGATATAGAGACAGAGCATGAGTGGGGGAGGGGCAGAGAGAGGGGGAGACACAGAACTTGAAGCAGGCTCCAGGCTCTGAGCTGTCAGCACAGACCCCAGCCTGTCATGGGGCTCAGACTCATGAGCTATGAGATCATGACCTGAGCCAAAGTCAGACACTCAGCCAACTGAGCTACCCAGGTGCCCCAATTTTAAATTATTTTAATGATATATTGAGCTTCATTTGAATTCATTCAGCACACCTCATAAATTCAATTATTGATACCAATTGTTTTGGGCAGATTATTTTGAAATTTTTATGTATAGTATCTTGAGTCTGGAAAAATGACATTTTCATTTTTTCCTCTTTAATCTTTGTGTTCTCCATTTCTTAGTCTTGCATTATTGCATTGGATAAGAGTTAGTTTTAAAGACAAGTTGTAAGAATGGACATTTTGTTTCCATTCTTAGGGAAAAACCCCTACCATTGAATATATTGAATGCTGACAATTTTTGATAGTTACATGTAGGAAGCAGAATTCTATAAGGGTCCCAAGGTTTCTGGCTCCTGATATACATACACCTCCCATTTATTTTAAAAAAAGCACCCTAACTTTATTTTAATCTAGTTTGCTAACAGATTTTATCACCAGTGAATGTTAAATTATATCACATTAGTTGTCTGTACCTCTTGAGATAATCTTTTTTTCATTTTCTCTTTATGTTTTGAGTTAAAGTTTTGTAACTCTTACCTTCTCTTGGAATTAAACTTCACTTGGTCATGACACTTAAATTATTCTTTTCACATATAGCTTGATGCAGTTTGCTAATATATTGGTTAGGATTTTTCATCTATGATTATGATAGAGGTTGTCTGCTGATTCTCATTCTCTTGATATCCTTGTCAGATTTTGGAATCAAGAATTTGCTGACCTCATAAAGCCAAGGGGGAAAGAAATATGTGTATGTGTATAATTTGGCAGAGAAAACATCTTGGATTTGATGATTAGAAATATTTAGTTATATATTTATATTTTAGTAGATACTGGACTACCCAGTTTTTCTATTATTTATTCTGGTTGGAATGTTCTTTAATTTTTGTCTCGGCAGCCCATAATCTGTGAAAGCCAAAATTTGTGCTCAGCTTCTTAGCCCATTATCAGTTACTTTCTGTTGGAATTTCCAGCTCCCACTTAAATTTGGCAAATGCTTTGAAAGAATTCCTTTCACATTTTCTATTGAACTATCAAATGAAAACAAAAATAAAATAAAATACTGCCTTATGTTAAAAAGTATATTCATTACAAAGAGTTTATCAGTAGTAAATTTAGTTGTAATTGACTGTATTTCTAACCTGAACCCATGTTGGCTTGAACTAGTTTTGGTTGATGTTAATTAGTGAAGAAAAGTGTAATTAAAAAATTTTTTAATGTTGATTTTTGAGAGAGAGAGAGGCAGAGTGTGAGCGGGGGAGGGGCAGACAGAGAGGGAGACAAGGCATCCTAAGCAGGCTCCAGGCTTTGAGCCATCAGCACAGAACCCAATGCAGGGCTAGAATTCAGGAAACATGAGATCATGACCTGAGCCAAAGTCTGACGCTTAACCAACTGAGCCACCCAAGTGCCCCCAAAAGAGTAATTTTGTATCTCACCACTACTCTGCTTTTGTTCCTTAATTCTGGGAGAAGAGTGATTACCTGGACACATCCTCCACAATTAACTTTGCTACCTAAGCATCTCCAAATTTTCTTACTGAAAAGTTGTTTATTCATAAGAGCATTGCTCTCACAGTCAAGGGAACCATAAATTCCAACTGTGTGGGGTGACAACAGATGATCAAATAAATAAATGATGAATAAATCTTAGCAGATACCATCATGAATAGATTCTAAGGAACAAGGATTATATGTTCACTCTTCACCAATGCCTTAGCACTATGGAAGATCCCAGGATTACATGGAACCTCTGGGGAGACCAAGGTTAGGCTAAATTGACTGATAAACTCCTAAATTCATTGAGATTAAATTTCCACCAACTGACAATTTAAAGATTAAATTGGATTACAGAGAAGATTTTAAAAGTTACATTTTTGGACACTTGAGTTAGAGATCTATAATCACACCACACATATATGTACACACACAACTTGTTTTTATTATAAATATTGAATATACCATTTCTATTATTTGTGTTTTTTTCCAGTTAAATCCTCACAGTCTCATTTCCATTTTAGTACATATAGATCTGTGTCATTATTTTGAAATACCTCTAAGTGTTTTATAACATAGACATAATATATTTTATCTAACAATCACCCTAGAGATGGGTGCTAGGAGCATTTCCTGTTTTTATTATCACAGACGATATTGCGAGATGTTTAGTAACTGCTCCTTTTATTTCTGTAGGAAAAGTGGATTTCTGGTCAAAAGGAATATGCATTCGTGACTACCAGATAATTCCCTAGATTCAATAAACAACTGATGATTGTTTTCCAAAATTTATTGAGAACTTCATTTTTACTATTTTTTCTGTAGTCAGTAATTAGCTACATGAAATCTAAACTAAGTTATATATAGAGAAAATTATTCTTCATTTCAGGTAAAATAAGAGGGACTGTTTATATTTTTACATACTGTGCTCTGTTTTAATAGTTAATCTTGGTCTTTTTAAAAAATTCTTCGGTTCTAAAATTAAGGTTCCTAATAAGCCTTTCAATAAACAGAGTTCCCTAATGACAGATTTCTAGTCTCAATAGTCTTCCTTTGCTCCAGGACATGTTACTAATTACATATCTTCTTTATTTAAATCTTTAGCAGCCTAAATAATACTTTCTAAGGAGATTAACTATGAACACCTTGAACAATAAGTTCTCAGCACAAGCATCTAATTTAACTTTACTAAATATTCACATTTTAGTTGCTTATAACTGGCAACTATCTGATGTTTCAAATGCTTCTTCCCGCATCAGTGTGGACATCAAGATGTGATAAACTCAAACTTAACTAAAAATTTATAAAATGATGATGTATTTTACCCAAGAATAATTTCTATTTTTTAGTTTTTTTTTTTAATGTTTATTTACTTTGGAAAGAGAGAGACAGAGTGTGAGTGGGGGGAGGGACAGAGAGAGAGGGAGACACAATCCAAAGCAGGGTCCAGGCTCTGATCTATCATCACAGAGCCCTACACAGGGCTCGAACTCAGGCACTCTGAGATCATGACCTGAGCCGAAGTCAGAAGCTTAACTGATGGAGCCACCCAGACACCCCTACCCAAGAGTAATTTCTACTTGTTATCAACTTCACAAATAAATATTAGATCTAAAATGAACATCTGTTTATGGTAAAGTGGCTAATAAAAAATGCCTACAGTTAGAATGGAGGAAATATTTTCACATTTCTTCTAGCATTTTAATGAAAAGTTTATATGAAATATAGCAATTTTCATGAGAATATTTACATGCAGTGTTGTAAATGCTTGATTTGAAATATTTGCTAAAATTTGTGTCCTCTTTTTTTCTGCGTAATCATTCATAATATAATTAAACAATATGAGAATGTTATTTTTGAGATCTACTTTATGAATGGAAACAATATTTCAAAAGATAGTATATTATTTGTTTGTTTCAATGCTGTTTAAGGATCACTTCAATAACTATAGTTACTATGCCAAATAATGACTTTGTGTTAAGATGAAACAGAGGCCATATCTCCATTGATCTCAGCAAATATAATTCACCAAGTATTATAAGAAACAAACCTGCTGTCATGGAACAAGTTAAGAGAATAAGAGTGTTAATGATTAATAGTAAATATAGGACATAAAAACAAAAGTTCTGACATCTATACCAACCAGTTTTATGTGTTGGTGACAATTTAATTTCTGTATCAGTAAATAAGTGGAATAGTTCATCTTGTATGAGTGTCACATTCTCTTAGCTTACATGGTTGCTATGTACAATTTTATGTATGATTTATCAAATATTTAGTACTTAGATAGGAGCCTGAATAGGGAGATAGCATGGAGACTGCTCAGGATTGAGTCTGAGGAGATCCTGATCAAGACACCTGAGTAGAATTCCAGAAAGGACTATAGGTTGAAGTGTTTCTCATGTTAATAGAATAGTGCCTTTGTTTAGTAGAGTAGCTCAGTTAGTTTCAGATTTGAAGGAAAATAGAGTGAAGAAAATCTTTGTTATTTTCTGAAGCAAAGAAAAGTGTTTGAAATATGTAAGTTGGACAGCGTCTAAGGAAGGGAATTGAAAGTTAAACCTAAGGACAGAAAGTGCCAACACCCAAATTTTTAAATGTTAAAAGTGGAACTTCTTGGTTCATTATCACCAGAAAAGGACAGGCAGTACAGACAGTAAGCCAGAATATGCAAATAGAAGTGTCACAATGAACTCTTTTCTATGGAAATGGCCACCACAAAATATTTAGCTCATAGATGGAAGATTTTGAAAAAAAAAAAAAAAAAAAAACAAAACAAGTCAAGACTAAAGACCTGTAGAGAACAAAAACCTGAAGCTATCTTTTTACTCTTTTTCTTTTTCCTTTCTTCAATTTTACCTCATTATCCTTTCACCTTTACAAAAATCACTTTGCAATTCTCTCTGTTTTAGAACACTAAGTATGTACAGATAAAAACATCAAGGGGCGCCTGGGTGGCGCAGTCGGTTGAGTGTCCGACTTCAACCAGGTCACGATCTCGCGGTCCGTGAGTTCGAGCCCCGCGTCAGGCTCTGGGCTGATGGCTCAGAGCCTGGAGCCTGTTTCCGATTCTGTGTCTCCCTCTCTCTCTGCCCCTCCCCCGTTCATGCTCTGTCTCTCTCTGTCCCAAAAATAAATAAACGTTGAAACAAAACAAAACAAAACAAAACAAAACAAAACAAAAAAAAAACATCAAGACTTGGGAAAGCTTAAAGCCTTAAGACTCACAAAATATATGTATAAAAATCAAACTTAAAAAAAAAGTAATGGGAATTAGCTGTCTGACCTATTTTCTAAACTTTCTTTAATAGGGAAAAAAAGAAGTTAGCCAAGTGAGTAAGGTTGAGACCCTGAAAAGAAAAAAATACTTTCATGTTATCCCCCCAATATCTATGCAGCATCAAGATAATGTGAAAGACTGAGTAAGAGGATGATTTTATTCAGCTTTATTGCACAGGAAGAATGCCCTTTAAAGAGGAAGCCCTCAAAGAAAAAGAGGGGACCTAGAGTTTTATACAGACAGATAAACAAGGGAGTTATCTTTGAACTCATGAGAGTCCATGGACAGTAAGTTATATGGAGAAGGGTGGTTCTTTTGAGGTTAGCTCTTTTTGGAACACAAAAGTGTGGGAGGAGATGTTTTTTACCATCACTAATCTTTGGGAGCACAGAGCCCAAGTTAAATTCAATTTTCACCATTTTATATGACTATTAAATCTCTATTTAACTACAAAAGTACCTTTAACCGTATTGTCTATTGTTTTGTTCAATATTCATTGAATAAGGTCCCAAGTGATAAATTCCTTTTAAAAGTCATTTCTAAAAAATAATACTAATTATCCTGAGGAATTGATATTTTCTTTTATTACACAACAAAAATTATATAAAACCATTATAGTTTTATTTGTACCTAAACTGAGAGCTAAATTGAATGCTCAGTTACAGTGACTGTATATGTATTCTCATATACATATATATCTATGACTCATATATATGATGGCATATATGGTTCTCTGTTATTCCTATAGTGTTATTTATAAACATTCTGTATTAGCAGTTTTATTGTTTGAACACATTTTTAAAAATCCTGATCTTTTTGGAGGGAAGCAACATAGACACAATATACTTAGCTCAATGACAAAACAGTTCCTTATACTTTTATACCTGTTCAGATGTCAGCAACAAGCAAATATTCATTGAGATGAGAAAAGTAACTGATACTTGATTGCCTCCTGTATACCAAGTAACATTTATATACAGTATCTCATTATCTCTGTGAGATCACATTACCTACCCTTAGAAGTGTAACTCAAATTGTGGCCTGAATTATTTTTGTAAACTGATAGAAAGTGCATATTCTCCAGCCACATCCCAGATTAAAAACAAAACAAAACACAACAAAAGAAAACAGTTAAACAAAACAAAACCCAACTTCTCTGGAATCTGTGGCTCAATAGGTTATCCAGGTGAGTCTTCTAAAACTAAAATTTGAGAAACACTACTTTATACCATTGTACTTTTCAGGAAAAAGTTCAGAAATACTAAGCAACCAGCCCAATTCCATGTTTTCTAGTGAGTTACAGAATGTGAGTGGTTAATGAAATCAGCAAACTTCCTTTTTTCATCAGAAACTCCTGCATCTCCTTTAACTCTCCACATCTAAATACACCAACCTAAATACATAAACTTGTACCCTTACACTCTCTCCCTCCTTTCACATGGGAAAAGGGATACAGTGTCTTAACTGTACAGAGCGCTAGGCTCTGTATTTATTTTCTTCTACTTTCTCTGGATGAACGTTATTGATTGTTACTACTTTTTTCTCTATTTTTTTCTTTATTGTGTATTATCGACATTTAAGCATATTTGAGATTTTCTCATAGGATAAACCCTATTTCACCAAATAGCACTGGCTATCACCCAGTTGCATAATCCATAGTTTGAGGAGTTATTTTGGATTCCTCATTCCACACTCATTTATTTAGTAAATATACATTGAACTATATGTTCAAGATGTTCTTATAAATATCTGTGTAATGTTTTTTCTCTAATTATTCCTAATCAGTTTCCATGTATCACCTTGCCATCATTAAGCTTATTTTTTTTTTCAGCATCTGGAATGAAAAAAAAAAGATAAAATCTATCATCACATTCTTAGCCTAAATTTTTTGAATATCATTCTGTTGACCTTGTGAGGAAGTAAATATTCTTGGAAGACCTTCTGTATTTGGTTTTGAATGCCTTTTTGTATTCAAAATTATCCCCATTTCTTCTTTCTGTCCAACTCCAATGGAATCCATTATTTAAAATCAGCACTTTATTTACCTCTAAATCTTCTCTCAAAATGAAAAAAAAACTTAAAAAATTAAAATGTGTTAAATATTGTATTTAGTTCATTATTAGGATGGTGTTTTAACCAGTTTAATAAAGAATCCAAAGAACAGATGTACTTACAGTTCAGGAATTTCAAAACGACTGTGAAAATAGACACAATAAAGAATGTTTACATGGTGATAGATGAAAGCCATTTGAACAGACTGTTGGACAGAATTTTACACATCTATTGCCAGTAATTATTCTTCACTGCTATCAAATACTTACAAGTTATGGAGTTGTAAAATAGTTCCAATGAAAGGAAAGAGTAACATTGAACAACCTTGAAGATTGTGTTGTACAGAGCACACAGAAAATAATTTTTTTCCTACACCTAGTAAACTACCAACTCCAAAGAGTTACCCTGTCTGTTCAAAAGATATTTTCCTAAAAACTATTAAGGTGTGTTCCTTATTATAGATATAAAATTATTCATGAAAAATTAGATGATCTCTTCCAAATTTTTCCCTACAACCCACACCTCTCTTTTGAGATTTAAATCAATGTATCTAATTCCTCCATTAGATAGTCCATGTGCATACTCACAGACACCTCAAATATAGCATTATCAAAACTTACGTTTTCATCAAAATAGTTATTTCTTCAGTATTCTAGACCTATTAATGATTCTGTGTACTCATTGAGTTTATGTCTCAACAAACTACCTAGACTCTCAAGATTTAAATCTATGTATCATACTAGGTCTAGTTCATTTATAAGTTATTTTTAATTTATAGACTTAATATTTATGTTACAGTACCTAGCATTTATATGGTAACAACTGTGAAATTTCTATATGATACACATGATTCTGTCATTTTCTGCCTTTCAAATCTTACATAATTAGAAATCCTATTGATCCATTAAGCCCATCTCAGTGATCTACTCTGTGAAGCTTGTCTTAGGTCAACCCCAGTCTACTCCACTCTTTACCCCCTTCCACACTAAGGGGGATGGCTAATTTCAAATGGCTATTTGGCATTTGGCACATTTTGCTAATATGGTACTTCACATGCTTCACTGGAATTAATTTTGATTAAAATTCTGTTTCCTTGGGGCTCCTGGGTGACTCAGTTGGTTAAGTGTCCAACTTTGACTCAGGTCATGGTCTTGCAGTTGTGGGTTAGAGCCCTGAGTCAGACTCTGTGCTGACAGCTTAGAGCCTGGAGCCTACTTCAGGTTCTGTATTTCCCTTTCTCTGCCCCTCACCTGCTCGTGCTGTCTCTCAAAAATAAATAAACATTAAAAAAAATTAGAAAAAAAGTCTGTTTCTTTTAGTAATCTGTAAGATTTCAGTAGATAGGAAACTTACACCTTTTGTTTTTGAAACTCAGGTTGCTAACACTACCACAAATCAATAAAAGTGAATAATATAATGGTGCAAATAAACCAATTTCTCTTACTTTTTAAAAAGAGAACTATCTAGGGGCGCCTGGGTGGCGCAGTCGGTTAAGCGTCCGGCTTCAGCCAGGTCACGATCTCACGGTCTGTGAGTTCGAGCCCCGCGTCAGGCTCTGGGCTGATGGCTCAGAGCCTGGAGCCTGTTTCCGATTCTATGTCTCCCTCTCTCTGCCCCTCCCCTGTTCATGCTCTGTCTCTCTCTGTCCCAAAAATAAATAAACATTGAAAAAAAAAATTAAAAAAAAAAAAGAGAACTATCTATATTTACCTTCTGTTGGAGGATAAAAGTCTCCTTTACAGGATGATATAGTAGTAGGAAAATAAAAGTTAACCTACATTTTTTGAAGTTTCAAAATTTCTTTCAATCTCAAAAACCATAATGCTGAAAGGAGAACATATATGGAGTTCAAGGTTGTGATTAGTGCCAGACCATGACCAACAACTTTTTGCTTAAAGTGGGTCTGGTGAATGTTTCAATCACTACAGAATATAAGACATCAAAGGAGATTTTATCTTGAAATACTGTTTTCTAAACAGTACAGTCAAATGATTTATTTTTCTTTTTCAACAAAGTAGTATCAAATTTTAGTGTAATAACACAGCATAGAGACATCTCTGATGGTGAGTGTCACCAAGTTTGTGGACTCAGAGCTTTAAGAGCTAGCTGATGGCTTTGTTTCCTCCTAACCCATCTCTCTTAAAGATTGTGGAAAAAGTGAAAAGTATAAACACATTTTACAGAAAATGAAATATTTTTTGAGGCAGAATGGCAGAATGTATTTGTGTTTTATAAAAAAAAAAAAAGAAAAGAAAAAAAAAGTAAAACAAAACCATGAAAAACTAGACTTCCTAACAAGTTGGCTTTTCCCCATAGGTCTGACCACTGACTTGCACAAAGCAGAGTTTGACTGATTTTGTTCTCTATGTTCTTTTCTTCATTATCTTTGCTAGCACAGTCAAGTCCTTGAAGTTCATCCTTCCGAACTTCAGCAGGAGTATAAGTTTTGTACATTTAGAAATTGATCAGCCCGTTTGGTCAGAGATGGAATAAGAAAATGTGATTTCAAACTCCATCAGCATTTTATGGGGTATATTGTCCAAAACATTAGTATTTGTGAGATTTCAGTATTTGGGGGGAAATTTTAGATAAAACTGAACAGGTTCCTTTTAGAGATTTTTTTTAGATTACTTAATCTGATGTGCTTTCCAAAGGTGGGAAGAGCACAGCTCCGCTTTTCAGTCATCTTTGATTATGCAGCCCTTTTCTTAAGAAGCAATTCCAGACATTTTATGGAGTGTAATAATAAATAATATTCTATCCATATAATCTTGTTTTGAAAAAAACAAAACTGTCTTATTTTTTAGTCTATAGTATTGTTGGTTTCTTATCATTGTTTCATCTTGTATACTTTTTGTTCAGAGAAATAGAACTAGAATGATAAATATGATGTGTAGCACTTTACATGCACAGGTATGTTTTTCCAGTGTTCACTGGTTAATACTAATCGTGGCCAGGCTAATTTTTCTGTAGATTTGCCCAAAGACTTTTGGACTTGTTTTTCATGTAATCTAAGCAATCATTGAACTCACAACTGATCAGTGATCAAGTATAAACTACATTTTGCTGAACATTAGGAAAATATATATGTAGATAGAAGATAGAAAATAGTGAAATACATGGACAGATAATATTAATAGCTTTTAATTTATGAAGTGTTTATCATATAAGAGTATCACTTATATGATCTTATTTATTATTCAGAAGAACCATGAGCTAAGATACCACTATTACCTCCATGTCATAGATGAGGAGACTTAAAATTCTGTAAGTTTGGTGATTTGACTGTAGCTTCCTAGCAAGCAACAGAGCAGGACTGGGACTGAGGGAACTGACCCTGGAGCCTACACTCCCTAGTGATAAATGGCTGGGTTTCCCATACCAGCCCTGTTTAGAGGCAGGAATAATTGATTTAGGGCCTCAGCAATGAATTAGGTTTTGGAGTGGTTCAAGTCTAGTGCAAAACCATTGAAGAGATGAGACAGGATGCCTGCTGCCCAATTCATGTGGCATCCTTGATGTGAGAAAAGGAAACTCTCCTGAGTTGCCAGTTTGTTTCCATGTCTGTCTACAAGGAATTCTTGTTATCTGAAGTGGAGCAAGAGTAGAGATAAGATGAATATAGATTCCCCGTTCTATGAAATTTGGAGTGCTCTTTTAACAACCTTAGCTCTCAGGCTATTGGGACATTGCCAGAACGATGCAAAGTTCCAATTTTTCGATCCCTTCTACAGGGCTGCCCCAGTACACTCACAGAGACTAAAGGAGTACTTCTTCAAACACTATGAGTAAAGGGACATCCCAGACAGTTCTAAAAGTTTGGTTATGGTTTTGAAATATGAACAAATCCTAAGAAAAAAATCAGGCCAACATTCAAAATTCTTTGTACATACTTTCCAAAAAAAAAATATGCTGGTTATCTAACCATCCCCAAAGAGAAGTGGGTTTCTATACAAATTTCTTCTGTTTATAATATTTTTCTAGAAGTTCAGGCTTTAAAAATACTACAGTGTCTCATCAGTTATGAATACTAAACATTCTTAAATATGAAACTTATAATGTTATCTTTTGAAATCAGTATTTTCCCAATATCCATTCTCTTTTAATTTATTCACTGTCCGAATTCTTAAAATAGTACTGTTGCTCCACTACCTTTTTCTGTCTCAACTTACAATAACTCTTTGTTATTCTTCCTCCTGCCAATTTGCTGAAACTACTGTCTTTGGGAGCTCAATTCACCAACGACCTACTAATTAACAAATTCAATGGTCTCTTCTAAGTCCTTACTCAACAAGACCTCTCCACGGCAATCAAAATCACAGACCACTTGTTCCTTCTTGAAAAGCTCTTATAACTGGAAGAAGAAAATGACTATTTCTTCCCCATAGAGAGATTTGGGAGAAAAATGGCCCTTGGCTAAGAATTTAATCAAGTACTTATAAGAAGTAATTTCAAAGCCTCTACCTGGTCTTAGTGTAGCTAAGGTAGCAGGCTGTAAGAGATATATGGGTCAGCATTAGCTTATTTGTTATTCCAGGTAGACCTGAAATAGCACATTTAAAAAGGGAGGGTGGGAGGATGAAGAAAGGGAAGCATCACCGTACTGCCTAGTAATGAGATCATGCTAACTCCATTACAGTTATGTGAACTTGTGAGTTGAGGCAAGTGAAAAATTGTTTATATTTTCTGTTTAGATTTGGCACTGTTTGAGAAGACTATGCATGTATACAGGTGCACATGAGAGAGACACACACACAGAGATTTTCAATATATTACAATTGGAGAATTGGAGGGACAGAACGTCTGTGATGCCCTCTGACCTTTGGAAAACAACTCGAGGGTACAGTAAAGTGCTCAAGGCCACTCCTGGGTTGCATGAAGGAACTCTGATAAATAGGCAATTTCTCAGTATTCCATTAAGGCCCATGTGTTATTCTAGCCTGAATGTGATGAGAGTAGTGACATTTAATCCGAGATGAGATCAATCTCTACAGATTGACTGTAGAGGAAGAAAACTTTGCTAAAACCAGTGTAAAAAACAATGGGGGCATCAATGAAGATGATAAACTATTAATCTACGTATTTGTCTCTTTTCTCTTTCAATTTTTGAACTCTTGGAATGGAAGTATTTTGCTTTATATCCTCTTTTAACTTCATTGTCTCTTCCAGGGAGGTCTGATATTGTTTATATGTTTACTACTCAATAAACATTTTAGAATTGAATTGAGCTAAACATACACATATATGCAGTAAATTAGTCATTCACTAAGTTTTATATTAACCTATATAAATTTATTATGTAAAATGAAAGAAATGTGAAAGTAGATTGTATGGACTATATTAATATTAAATATACAAAAATTATATGAAAATATAATTAAATAGTATAACTTAATAGATAATGAAATAGTATAAGTTGCTATTTTTTTATTCAATTTATTGTACTAAAACAAAAACAAAAAGAGTTCACTCATGTCTCCTACACCTCACCCTCTACCTCTGGAAACTACTACTCTGTTCTCTGTGTCTATGGCCAAGGCCATTTATTTGTTTATTTACTTACTATTTACAGATTGCACTTATAAGAGAGGTCATCAGAATATATGTTTTTCTTTGACTTACTTCACTTAGCATAGTGCCCTCGGGGTACATCCATATTGTCAGAAATGACACAATTTCATTCTATTTTTATGGCTGAATAATATTCCATTGTATATGTGTGTGTGTGTGTGTGTGTGTGTGTATACCACATCTTTATCTAATTCATCCATCAGTGGACACTCATGTTGTTTTCATATCTTGACTATTGTAAATAATGCTGCATTGAACATGGTGTACATGTCTTTTTGAGTCAGCAGTTTGTTTTCTTTAGATAAATACCGAAAAATGGAATGGCTGGATCACATGGTGATTTTAATTTCAAAATTTTTGAGGAACATCCATACTGTTTTTCATAACGGATGCACCAATTTATATTTCCACCAACAATGCACAAGGTTTCTTTTTTCTTCATATTCTTATCAACACTTACTATTTCTAGTCTTTTTGATAATAGCCATTCTAACAGGTGTGGGGTGATATCTCATTATGGTTATTATTTGCATTTCCCTGATGATTAGTGACGTAGAGCATCTTTTCATGTACTTATTTGTCCTATGTATGTCTTTAGAAAAATGTCTATTTTCCCATTTTTTAATCCGATGGTTTGGGCTTTTTTTTTTTGCTATTGAATTGTAAACAGTAGGTATTTTTGATAGTGTTGATGATGGTAGAGGGAGAAAGTAGGACCCAGGTTAATATTTATTAAGTGCCTGTGAAATGTCACTTTACATATATATCATATGAAATATAAATAAATGATCTGAGATATATGTATGTTAATTTCAATTTACCACTGAAGACTCCACAATTTGAAATGATGAGTAAGTAGCTCAGGAAGACAAATAAGTTTCAACTTTCTTGCACTACCTGTCAATTTATTCTGGCTGTAGAGAAATGATGAAAAGAACCCTTTGGCTGTATCTCTAGTCAATAAGAAAGAATCCTCAGGATTAGCAATAGTTGCTTTAATCTCAGAAGGGAGATGAGGTTGTTCAGTGCCGAGTATTGTTATCATTGCACAAATCCAAAGTTGGAATGGAAGAATAGAAGTATGTGGACGTGTTTATTTGTGAGTGTGGGGGGAGAGTTGAAAGAGAGGGCTGGTTGGGATTTGAGCTCACATATGTCCTATTGTCACATATAATGCTCTTTCCATGCTACTATTAATTTAACTTTAAAATCTGAAAACAGAATTAATATACACTTTTGATGACTGTGTTATTAATGCCAGATATTGCTGAAAGGTGAGACTCAAGAAAAAATTCAAATTAAAAGCTTCTTAAATAAACAATATCAAATAAAATGTATTTGCAGTAGGGCAGAAGCTGGAAAGGAGTCACTCCTTGGCTTCTTTCATTCTTGGCTTCTCAAGACAGATTTTATCATTTCTATATGTAAAGGTCTTTATGAGCTTGGGGATAAAAACAAACAAACAAACAAACAAACATATAAACATTTTGACATAGTACCACTACATAACCAAGAACATAAAATATCTGTTCCTGAGTTCAGCTGGTCTTTCCCTTTTAGGTGCTACTGAAACTTTTAAAAATTCAAGTTATATGTAAATTTCCCAGATGGAAAAATGTATTTAGTTCCTTTAAAATTTCCATCTATAGGTAAAGGTTTTACAAAATAAAATGTATTTACTGCTAAGTTACTAAGTTAAGTAGGACCTAAACATGGTCATTTTAAATGAAATAAGAACTAAAAGATGAAATGAAATACGAATGAGTGGAGGAAAGTGTGGCAGTGTAAATTCCCCAAATTACACTGTCTTTTGGTTTTAAGCCAACACTGTCATTGATGCTGTGATTCTGTCTTCCAGAGACTAGACATTTGGCACGGAGTGCTAGTGATTTGCCAAACTGGGAATGGGCATTCTAGACCACTTGTAGTTACTTAAGTGAATTCATAAAAATGTAAAAGCAAACTAGTCTTTTTCTCCAGAATGTGAGCAGTGGATAAATTATGTGGTGGTTCTTTTTTACTTGCCCACCCCCTCCATGTTTTGTTTCCTTGCCCACTTGAGCATCAGGGATCAACCCCTGTAGAAAGTATCACCAGGAATCCCATGCTGGCTGCGTTCTGATTAGGTTTAAAAATGGAAAGGAACAGCATGAGATTAGAGGGCAGGAGTAAAGAGAGAGTATCTATTCTTATCTGCTTTGCAGATGCATTGTGTCCACAGCTACTTCTCTGCACAACGAGGGGCTGGATAGTCCTTCCTCACTAATTCAAGTTTCACTGAGAAATTAAAAATATTTCTGTCTTTTTTTCCTTCAAGTGTTCAGATAGTAACAGCTCGCTAAGATGACTAGTGTCTGGATGCCTTACTAAATTGTATGTGCTCCATTAATCCTGCCTACAAGTCCTCAGCAATGTCTTCATATTAGCCATGTGGGACACATTTTATTCCCTTCCAGGAATGTCACCAATCCTAATTGTGCCCTTGTTTCTGGTAGCATTTTTTCTTTTTGTATGCTTGTAAATGTGTTTGTTTTAATGCCCTGAGTTTTGCATCTCTAGTCCATACTCTATCCTTGGTTGTCAAGGTCACTCTATCTAGTTTGTCCTTCTCCATTCCGTCTTTCTTCATTCTTCTACTTTAACAGTAGTTTTCTATAGAAATTATTTTAACCTACCTGTTTTGTTAATACACCACAGGGTTAAAATGAATGATAATAGCTGGTAATAGATCAAAGTACTCCCTCCCAGGTAATATTTTTACATTTCTACTGAGCAGTAGTGATCTGCAGGGAAGAGGCCTGCAATTTAAGGGAAAAGATCAGCACCTGAGCTAAGCTCTGGCCTTAATTATTTCATACTGCAAAGATCTATTAAACACCTATTCTTTTATGTCAAGTACAGACACTTATTGATCTAAGACATCAAAAATGATTAATCACCTTAATTCACAGTATACTTTGAATGGATAATGCATAGCAGAATAAGGTTGCTGTGAAGACAAAGCAAGTAGTTTCTAACTACCAAAGAGCATTTTCAGAAAGTCCTAAAGACTCAACAACAATAAAAATTGTTAGAACTGATAAGAATTCAGTAAAGTTGCAGGATATAAAATCAACATACAAAAACTTTGCATTTCTATATATAAACAATGAACAATCTGAAAAGGCAAATAAAAAAAAACAATTGTGTTCACAATAGCAGCAAAAATAATAAGATACTTAGAATTAACAGAAGATGTAAAATAGTTGTAACTGAAAATAATAAGACATTGATAAAAGAATTAAAAAGACAGGTAAATGGAAGACACCCCAAGCTCATGAGTTGAAAGAATTGATATTGTTACAACATCTATACCATTCAAAGCTATCTATAGATTCAGTGAAAACTCTATCAAAATTTCAATGTCATTCTCTATGGAAATAGAAAAAACAATCCAAAAATTCACATGGAACCACAAACTGCTCAGATAGTCAAAACAATCTTGAGCAAGATAAAGAGGGAGGCATCAGCTTCCTGATTCCAAAATATATTACAAAGCCAAGTAATAGAAACATTACTGTGCTGACAAAACAGAACAGACATATAGACCAGTGAAACAGGATGGAGAACCCAGAAATAAATCTGCGCATTTACTTTCAATAGGTCTTCAAGAAGTGTGTCAAGAACACACAGTGGGAAGGGACAATCCCTTCAACTAGTGGTGTTGGGAAAATTGAATATTCACATGCAGAAAAATGAAATTGGATCCTTATTTAACATCATATAAAAGACATCAATTCAAAATGGATTAAAGACTTTAATGCAAGACCTGAAATCATAACACAGCGAGGAGCTTTTTGACATTGGTTTTGACCCCCCAAAACCACAGGCAACAGAAACAAAAATAAATAAATGGGACCTTATCAAACTAAAAAGCTTTTGCACAGCAAAGAAAAAAATCAACAGAGTGAAAAGGCAACTTATAGAATGGGAGAAAATATTTGTAAACTATACATTTGATAAGGGCATTATATCCAAAATATATAAAGAACTTACACAACTCAATAGCAAAAACAAAACAAAACAAAACAAATAAACAGAACAACTAACCCAATTTAAAAAAAAAATGGGCAACGGACCTAAATAGATCCTTCTCAAAAGAAGACACACAGATGGCCAACAGTATATGAAAAGGTGCCCAACATTACTAATCACCGGGAAAATGAAAATCAAAACAATAATGATATATTGTTGCACACCTATTAGAATAGCTGTTATCAAAATGACAAGTGATAACAAGTGTTGGTAAGGATGTGGAGAAAAGAGAATCCTTGTACACAATTGGTAAGAGTGTGTATAGTTGTTATGGAAAACAGTGCAGAAATTCCTCAAAAATGTTAAATAGAAGTACCACATGATTGGATAATTCCACTTTTTGGTTTATATACAAAGGAAATGAAATCAGTATCTCAGATATCTGCACTCCCATGTTCACTGCAGTATTATTCACAATAGCCAAGATGTGGACACAACCTAAATGTTTGTTGACTGATGATTTTATAAAGAAAATGTGGTATACAAATATATATATTTGTATATATATATAT